>NC_050527.1:28345532-28368651 GCF_002922805.2 Oryzias melastigma
CTAATTAAAAGCTTTGAGAGCTCCCCCCCCCCCCTTTCTGCGTTTCATGATCTCATATACATCAAAGTGTTCGATGATCCTGCAGATCAAAGAGACAAGGCGGGCTGTCCCTAAGGCATCCTGAAGGGGGCGCCATAAACATGTTGTTTTGTTTTTACTGCTTTTGACAGCAACTTCATGTATTTATTTTGTATTACAAATATATCTTTTGAGTGGTTTTGTTAAATGTCTCCTTTCATTTTCACCAAAGTAAAGAATATGAAGGAATTTATTTCTGTGTGCTGTGAGAATGAGATAAACAAATGAAACTGCTTTATCTTGTTACACACATTCCTAGAACCTCCAGCAGCAGATCTTCTCTCGCTGCATCTTCAGCCGGTCCCGAAGGACTCACCTTTTCCACAGAGCTTTAAGGCGAGCGGTCCGCCCAATGCAGGAAGTCCATCAAAGTCTTCCAAATGAAAGACTTTGTCTGAGGAGCCGCTGATCTCCAGCAGCTGCTTCCTGCTGGCCTCCAGCACTCCCACGGCGTAGATCTCCACCTCTCTGGCCCTCAGAGCTGAAGCTGGACCTCTGACCTCATCGATGCTCCAGAGATCTGTGATCACCACCAGGCTCTGCTTCAGGCCCGGTCGACCTCCACCGGCCGCCTCCAAATACTTGGAGACCTCGGTGAGGCTCCTTCCCAGGCGGTTCCCCCCCTCCACGGGCTGCATTCTGTCCACGGCGCCCAACATTTCCTCACTGCTGAAGTATTTGTTCAGGCCAAACTCCAGACCCCTGTTGCCACCAAGCTGCATGACGCCCACACGAACGTCATCTGGTCCGAGGGTGAACATGCTGATGACAGATTTCAACAGATCTTTCATTTTCTGGAAGTCTCTCTTGGATGAACCGGCGAAGCCGCTCGTTAGGAAGAAAACGTCCACAGGAACCTGCTGACAAGCTGCAGAGAAAGCACAAGATTCCCTCATGAGGGTCCCTGAAGGAGAGGATGTTCCTGGCTCTAGAGATACCTGCCCCCCCCTCCAAGGAAAGTACAGACAGGTGTTTATGTTCTAGGTCAGAAAAGGTCATTAAAGCTGGAACCTGGAGGAAGAACGTCTTCAGGAAAAAGCAATGTCCAAAATAAGCAAGAACAACATGGTTTCATCAAAGCTATGAAGGAGTTTGATGACTAACGATGATGTTGACATAAACACAGTTACAGCCTCCGTCCAATGAAGACCATCAATCATCCTTTCATTAGCAATCCTCATCTGTAGGTAGATGTCACCTGGATAAATGAGGACCGTCACCATTGTCTAAGGTAGAGCTGCCTTCCTAACAAACGCCACGCATGAAACTCAACAGCAGATCCAGGTTCAGGAAGGCAGGTTAGGAACTGAACTCACCTGCGGGAGCACAGATCTCTGCCAGCACGCCGTCACTGATGGACTCCAGGGCATCAAAGTGGTTGACGTAGAAGGTTCTTCTGGAGTCACCGGATATCTCCATCAGCTGAGTTTCATTGGCGTTCTTCACCCCGACGGCGAGAAGCGTGACGTCCTTCTGTCTCAAAGCTTCTGCTGGGCCTTTGACTTCGTCTGTGGCCTCTCCGCCGGTGACGACTATCAGGAACCGTGGGACCCGACGACTCGCCGTGTCCCTCTCTAAGTGAGCGTTCATGAAGGACAGAGCTCTTCCCGTGTACGCACCGCCTCCTTCCCGTCGGATTCCCAGAACAGCTTTTTCCACCGCGTCTGGGTCGGACTTCTCTGTCAGGTCAAACTCCAGAGAAGGCGAATCGGAGTATTTCACCAATCCGATTCGAACGTGCCGAGGCCCGATGTGGAAGAATGGAAGGAAGCTGATGACAAACTTTTGCGTGTCACTGAAGTCCAGCTGACTGATGCCTCCGGAGTCCTCGATGAGGAAGAAGATGTCTGCCTGGTCTGTGTCCACACACACTGAGGAGAGAAAAGGAAACGTCCGCATTCTATGGGGTTCCATTTGTGTCAAAAATATGTTTTTGGCACAAATGGAACCCACAGCATTCAGTCACTCCAGAGTTTAAACGTCCTGAACCAGGAACAGCCTAAAGACCAACCTTTCTCTGCATCTTTGGAGCTTTCTCCAGCCGTCTTCAAGCTCTCAGCGATGCCGCTACACAGGCTTCTCAGCAGCGTCTGAGTCTCTGCCACCAGACTGCTGAAATCCGCTCGGGGGAAGACATGTCTGGAAGATGGGTGACTGGCCATCTCCTCCAGTTCAGTTCGCTCGGCGTCTTTGACTCCTACGGCATAAACGGTGGTACCGGCCCGGCGCAGGGAGCTCGCTGCTTCACTCACACTGTCCTGGGATTTAGTATCCGTGATCACTATGGCAACCTTCCGGGCATTCCTCCGGCCCCTGTTTCTCTCCCTGAACATCACCTCCCGAGTTGAGTTCAAGGCAGCTCCGATTTTAGCGCCACCTTGACGGGGGGGCAGGAGACTGATGAAGTGCTCCAGTTCTGCTTTTCCGTGGAACGTATTGAGATGAGCTTCCACTCTGGGCACGTGGCTGGCGGTAACGATTCCCACTCTGACCTTGGCCTGACCGATTTCCAGGCTGTTGATGATGAAGTCCAGAAAAACGAGCAGAAAGGGGAAGTCGTCCTCTCCGGATCCTCCCGAATCGCTCAGAATGAACACAACATCAGCAGCACCGGCGCCTTCACACTCTGTCAAAGAAATGCAACATGTTTATATGATACCGAACTTCCCAGAGGAACCGGGTTCACTGATCGACAACCAACAGACGAATGATAGTCAACCGATGACTGGGTGCAGGTTCGGTTCTCGCCTTCCCTGCCCTTGTGTCAAAGTGTCTTTAGGCAAGACGGCTGAAGACGTGCAGTGTAGCGGCCAGCAGTGTGTGAATGTGAGCGTCTGTGAAGCGCTTTGGGTCTCAAAGTGAAGTAGGATACAAAGGTCATTGACCCCTGAAGAAGGTCGCAGGAGAGGAAACATCTGAGGAGTTGTTTCCATCAGAATGTTTTCTTCCTTACAGAATACGAGAAACGGCTGCTCCGAGTTTGGCTTCTTGAGGAAACAAATTCTGAGAGGAAAGAATCAAATTATAGTTTGTTTTTGGAGATAAGAAGTTTGTTATCATGAGATAATAAAAGTTGTTTTCTCCAAGAGCAGAAAACGTTTTTCCTTCTTTGGGTATCAGTAGAAAACACAACAGTTCATTGTGGAATAAAGCTGGGCAGGATCTTCACTGATGAGACACACTGACCACGACAGAGGACATGACGCTCTGAACTCACCGTGTTTGCTCTGGTTCCAACACATTCTCATTCCATGAACATTACATATCGACGTTTGTCTAAAGACCCTCTGTGTCACTTTTTGACGTTGTCCCCAACTCGTGCTGGCTGCTCCAATTAAATGAGGGGTCAAGTCAATTTGTCGATGCGGTACTGGCCGCACCCCGCCGTTCAGTCTACATCTGGTACTGGTACGCTAACCTGGTACCATAACCCTAGCCTGGTCTACGTCTGGTACTGGTACGCTAACCTGGTACCATAACCCTAGCCTGGTCTACGTCTGGTACTGGTAGGCTAACCTTGTACCATAACCCTAGTCTGGTCTACGTCTGGTACTGGTACGCTAACCTGGTACCATAACCCTAGCCTGGTCTACGTCTGGTACTGCGTCCGGAACTGGTACCGATCCACATTCGGTACCAGGTTATGGTTAGGATACTCGTTCTTGTTTTTCATAACTAATTAGACAGAGATATTTACATTAGAGGTTAATGAAATGAACAGTCCTGAAAACAAGTTTTTCATAACAACAGTATCAGTTTGATTAAATGGGAGAAATGAGGTTTTAAAGTAGATAAGATCTGAGTACACATCTACTGTACCCTCAGGTGGGATCCTTTTACTTTGAAAATATTATTACTGTGAGATTTTGTGCATTCACTCTTTGTATAGTTTACTCCATTCTTTGAAGGCCCAAAGCATCTCACAGTCCCGTTCACCCATAAACACACATCTGCACTCTGCTGGCCAACACTGGCATCAGCCTGTAGCCTCCAGGAGCCATGCGTGGTTCAGTGCCTTGTCCAAGGACACTCTGACACTTACAAGGGCAGGCAAGGCGGGAACCAAACCTGTGACCTCAGGCCAGAGGTCGACCGCTCTGCCTCTGCACAACGACTGCCCAAATCAAAAGTTCTGAAAACTTGTGTGGCTTGTAACTGTTTGATAGTTGGGCTTTCCATTTTCTAAGCAGTGTTGGGTCCAGGTTTGGGTTCTTCACAGCTTCCTACACAGAAAGGATCAGGATCAGGGTGGTCCTGATCCTCCACAGGAGCGTCAGACTTTTCCTGTCTACAGTGAGGTAGAGGACAGTAGAAATGCTCTTACCTTCACTCTGCCGTGAAACCACCCCTTTTGACGAGGAAACCTTTTGGTGCAAGTCTGCCAGGCTGAGAGAGGGAAAAACCATCCCAGAAGAGGCAAGTCCATTTATAGAGCCGGGAAACTCCATGTTGCTCATTATGCTAACACTGATTCCGAACAACTTCAGTGCTCTAGCACAGACGAATGCAGACTCATCGTGGTATAATGTGGTAACAGAATACGGTTCGTTTTCCAGCACAATGACCAGAAGCTGAGGCACTCCCAGGTGGGCTCGGCCCCCCGCCTCTGCACCGAAGAAGTGAGTCTTGGCGTACTCCAAAGCCCGGCTGAGGTTTCGCCGCTGATTGGGCGGGGACTGAAGACTGAACTTTTGAACGGCTTCCAAAGTCTCGCTTTTGGTTTCATGCTTGTTCAGAAGGAACTCGACTTCGATGTCTTGACCAAACTGAGCCAGACCGAGACGGCAGCTGGACAGACCCACATCGGTCCGGCTGATCATTTCAGAAAGCCTCTCCCTCAACTGGATAAACTCTCCCAAAGACAAACCGCTGTCCACCAAGTAGAAGATGTCTACGTACCGGTTGGTTAAAACTGGAAGAAAAAAATAAAAAATAAAGTCAGAGTTCATTCCACACAGACCCTTCCACACAGCTCCTGTGGCACATCTACGTTCCATCTCTGTCTCTGTTCTCTCTCCATCCTGTCCCTGTTCTGTCTCCTTTTAGTCCTCATTCTGTCTCTGTTTTGTCTCTGTTCTGTCTCTATTTTGTCTCTGTACTGTTTCCGGTCTGTCTTTGTTCTGTCTCTGTTCTACCCCTATTTTGTCTCAGTTCTGTCTTCATTTTGTCTCAGTTCTGTCCTAATGTTGTCTCAATTCTGTCTTCATTTTGTCTCAGTTCTGTTTCCATTTTGTCCCCATTTCATCTCCGCTCCGTCTCTGTTCTGTCTCCGTTTCAGCTTCTTCCCTCAGGAAGGCTAAAGCGTGAAGGCAGGCATGGCATCTTTGGATGAGTTTTAAGGGGACAGACTGTCTGCTCATGGGGGTCGTATGAACTAATAGAAGACAGGAACGCCTGGAATATGCCGTCATGAAGCATTGGCTGTTTGGAGGAGGTTATGGCGGCTGATAAACTGGTAAGAAGTTTCAGGTGTGACCTCCATCTGACTGACAGAACTGAAGAATTTCAAGGACGCAAAGATGAACTTCTAGTGTTTTTCTGAGAGTATCTGACAGGAAACAGCCACTCGTGTGCTGACGGTCAGAGAAAACACTGATGATTTCAGACCAGCATCATTGATCTGTCTGTTCTGACTTCAGCTCTGGGCTTTACCTTTCTTCTGATTCTCCATATAGACACACATGCTTTTGAGCAGGTCGCCAAACTGACTCTGCAGATCCTGAAAGCGTTTAATGGGGAGGATGTTATGGTGGTGGGGGGGACTGGCAATGGTCTCCAGCTTCGTCTGGTTTTTCATCTCCACCCCAATGCAGAACACCAGCACCCCGTGGTTCCTTAGCCTCCAGGCAGGTTCTTCCACGTTGTCACTGGAACCTCCATCCGTGATGAGGACGGCGATCTGCGGGACTCTTTCGCCGGCTCTGCTCCCCTCCAGTTCAGTGAAGTAACGTGTGCGAATGGAATCGAGGGCTTCGCCGGTCCAGGTTTTGCCTTTACGGTAGTACATTTGGTTGACTTTATTTAGCAGGCTTTCCTTGTCCTCATTATCTTTCAGCCCGAATTCTGGGTGAAATTTACGGCTGTACTGAGCCAGCCCCACCCGGATCTTCTGAGGGCCGATGTCAAGGCCTTTGATGATGCTTTTCAGAAACTCTTTAATCAAATCAAAGTTTTCAGAGCCAATGCTTCCAGAGCTGTCGACCAGGAAGACGATGTCACCCACCAGATCGTTCTCACACTCTGAAAAGTACGATCACACGGATAATCCTCAGAACAGACGGAAAACATTCCAGAGTTCTGCTTCGTTAGCAAAACATGAAAACTGCAGGACTGTGAACGTTCAGGTGAAAAGCTACCGACCTGTCTTCTGAGCAGACACGTCAAAGAGAACAGCTGCTATGATGAAGATCAGACATACTCTTATTCCACGCATGATGGACATCTTCTGCTTTTCAGGAAACGTCTGATCCTGACCGTCTGAAATACAGAAGAAGATGTGATGTTTCCATTCCCTCTGCAACCAGACAGGTATAAAACAATCAAACATTAGCCTGATGCTCGGGAGGGTTTTAGATGCTGACTCATCTCCAGGATTTTAGGTGAGTCATGAGTACTTTAACAGCTTCTACATTTGTATGATGCTGCAGAAAAGATCTCTGCTCTGGACTTCAGTGTGCTTGTTAACCAGAGTCTGTGCTCCAGCATCTGGATGTTCTTAGTTTACTTTTGAAGGTGGAGCCGGTAAGAGTTGTAGTCTTAAAAAGAGTCTGACCGGTAAATTAGCAGCAAACCCGGAGATTTGATCCTACTGATAAACAGTTCTATGAAAAATCTTGATATGGAAGCGAAGACACGAAACCACAGAGATGAAACCGGAGAGACAAAAAAGAAGAGACGAAACGGAAGAGACGGAACAGAAGAGATGAAACCGGAGAGACAAAAAAGAAGAGACGAAACGGAAGAGACGGAACAAAAGAGACGGAACGGAAGAGACGGAACAGAAGAGATGAAACCGGAGAGACAAAAAAGAAGAGACGAAACGGAAGAGACGGAACGGAAGAGACAAAAAAGAAGAGACGGAACAGAAGAGACGAAACCAAGAGAGGGAACCAAAGAGACGAACTACAAGCAGTCCAGCATTTTGTGAACGAAGTGTTCTGACTGGTTGGTAAGGAACTATGAGATCTCTAATATAGGATGGGGCCACACCATTCAGGGCCTTATAGGTTAACAGGAGGATTTTGAACTTGATCCTGGATTCAACTGGTAGCCTGGAACTGAAGAGACAAATTTAAAGAGACAGAACCGAAGAGAAGTTCTGGAGCTTTTCTGATTCACATCTTCACTGCAGATCCAAACTTCTACTCTCTGAGAGTTTTTCTCTCCAAACCCAAACAGAAGTTTTTTCTTCCTCCAGTAAAGATGTTTTCTCATCTCTCCTGCTGACCTCCATCAGACTTTACACTGAAGAAACCGCACTGTCTAATAAAGAAAGCAGACCCACCAGAACCTCTTCATACCTTCAGCTCTGAGATCAGGAGGCTCACACCAAACCAAACCCCGCTCTGCTTCCTGGAGAACTTCTTGGAGTCGCTTCCAGCTGCAGAACACTTCCAGGATCTCCAGAAGTGTCCACAGACCTCTGAGGAAGACTGCAGCCTCGGAGTGCAAAGCTGCACCACCGAAAACCTTCCAGAGCAGGAAGAGGAGGAGCTTCCCGAACTCCTGCAGGAGAGGAGAATGTGTGAAGAGACCACGTCCTCTCTTGATGGGAGCCAGACGTTCCCCCACACTTGATGGGTCCCTGAGGAGAACGTGGGGCGGGGCTTGCTATCAGACTTCACTGCTGGCTGCTGAAGCTGCAGCATGAAGCTTCCCTCATCTTTCACTGGATAAAGGAAATCCTGACCCCGTTTCTCTGGAAGACCAACAAGCTGAAAATGTTTACAGTCTGGAAATAACTCTGAGGATACGTCACTGCACTCGTGTCTGCAGCAGGAGCTCCGATCCTTGCAGCTGCAGACGCTCAGAGAACAGGCTGGATCCCAGCAGCTGTGAGCAGAGCTCCCCTCCAAACCACGAGGAGCAGACGTGCTCAGCAGGAGCAGCCACGATACTTCTCCCTGAAGTTTACAGGTCTCTGCTGTAGTCAGCCTGAACCGTGACTATTAGGGGGCGTGGCCTTAGATAGAAGCTCCTTTACTCTCTTCAGCAGAACATCCTGCGTTTGCAGGGAAAGGTTCAAATCCTTGGCTGTTTGCTCAATAGTTCTTCACCAGGATCCTCTCCAGAACTCTGGAGCGCAAGAACATCTACAAGCATGACTGCTCGTCTTTGCAAAGCATTGTGGGATTGGGTTGTGTTCTCTCAGAAAGGATGCTGGGGCGTTTCCTCCAGACGAGACACTTCTGGTCATTTCCCTCTGAGAGTCTCCTTTGAAGCATTTTCTGGTTCTGGTAGATCCTGTGAGCTACAGATGAATCATTTGAACACACGGGTCAAAGTCAAGGCCCGGGGGCCGGATCCGGCCCTCCGGGTAATTCTAACCGGCCCTCCAGAACATTTTATTTATTGTTATTAATGACCCGATGTTATCTTGTTCTCATTTCTAACTTGTATAATTTTGACCAAATATATTTTTATGGAGAGTAAAATATTGAAAGTTATTTAAGGTTTAAGTTGATTTATTCTGGAATAATATTCCTGACTTTTTATCATCCATAATTATGTTAAAAAGTTACAGTTTTAAAGTTTTAAAAATGGTCTTTCTGCAGCTTTTTGGACTATTTTGACATTTACTAAGATTTTAAAAATGTGTTTTGGAGTTTAGCTAATATTTTAGCTACACGCTAGCTGTTTTGGCTAATTTAGGCTTTTTTTTCAGTTTCTTAGGCTATTTTTAAGTTTAGCCATTTTTTCAGCTACATGCTACATTTTTAGCTTTTTAGGCTAATTTGGAATTTAGCTAATATTTTAGCTGGCTAACAGCTTCAGCGTTTTCAGCTTTCAGTTTCAGCATCTTCAGCTATCAGCACTAGCATCTATAAGCCATATTCAGCTGATAACATTTTCAGCTATCAGCTTCAGTGTTTTCAGCTTACAGCATTCACACTAGCATTATCACATACATATCTAGTTCATATTTATGTTAAAAAGTTACAGTTTTAAAGTTTTAAAAATGTAGTTTGATAGTGTTCAGTACGCCGCCTCATGTGTGTTTTGGGGTTTGTTCCCCTGTGTGATTGACTTTGACAGCCCTGCATTTGAATGTCTCTGCTGCCCTCTACTGGAGAAAACAGGAAGGTGCAAAGCTGCTGCAGATGTGAGAAGGGTCTACCTGCAGGCTCGGAGACCCAGCAGCGTTCTCAGGACCGCATTCTCAGGACCGCATTCTCAGGCCCCTGGCTTTCTTAACACAGCGCCCCTACTGGCTGGAGGACTAACAGCATCCTCAGGACAATTTCAGGACTTGTTTTGTGAGACAGCGCCTCCTTGCTGCTGGGTGCCGTTTATTGTTTTTTTTTTTAAATAAATGTTACTAATAGTGAGAAATGGGTATGTTTCATTCACCCTCAACTTTGATTATGACTGAATATTTCCAATGTTTTTCTTACTTTTATCTAACTACTGATAGAGAGTTGAGTCTGGTGTTTTCTAAGCTCCTGAAACTTGTCAGAAGTTGAGAGTATTGGGATCCAAAGACAGAGAGCCTGGAATGACTGCAGAATTGCTACTTTGGTGCTTAAAGTAAGCCTGTACTTCCTCCGCAAACTGAAGAGGGCTCAAGTTCCTCACCCCATCATAGAGACCTTCTACACAGGAGCCATTGAGAGCATCCTGACCAGCTGTATCACTGTGTGGTACGGAGCCTGCACTGCATCCTGCAGGAAGTCTCTGCAGCGCATTGTGAGAACACCTGAGAAGATCATTGGTGTCCCTCTCACTGACCTCTGTGACGTTTACCACTCACCCGCAAGACCATCAGGATTGCAGGTGACCCATCTCACCCATCCCAGAGCCTCTTCAACCTGCTGCCATCAGGAAGGAGACTGAAAAGTCTCCGGGCCAGAACCAGCAGGCTCAGGGACAGTTTTCTCCACTAGGACATCAGGAAACTGAACTCACTCCAGAGTCCAGACCAGGATCCAGACCAGGGTCCAGACCTGGATCCAGACCAGAGTCCAGACCAGGATCCAGACTAGGGTCCAGACCAGGGTCCAGACCAGGATCCAGACCAGGGTCCAGACCAGGGTCCAGACCAGGATCCAGACCAGGGTCCAGACCAGAGTCCAGACCAGGGTCCAGACCAGAGTCCAGATTGAGTCCAGACCAGGGTCCAGACCAGAGTCCAGACCAGGATCCAGACTATGAAGACGGTTTGGCTGAGCATCCTCTGGGAGGAACTTTGGGGAGTCACATTCCAACTTTCTCTCAAAAATGGTCATAAATCTGATAAATCTTAAGCTTTAATTCCCCCAGTTTGTGCTTCAGACGTATTTACATTTATAAAGGATTTAGATGATTCATTCTCAAACATTATTAATATTATTTCTCAGCAAATATCACTTTTCCTGCTATAAATCTAGCGGCAGCAAAGCATTTTTCCATGTTTTATATTTAATTAAATGTGTTAGAGCTCCTGGAAAACTGCAGTTTGAACAAATCATGTTTTCGTTTCCTTCTTTCTGTTTTTGTACTTTGATTCTGATTTCATTTTGTTTCTAGTGTTTGGTGATGTTGCTCATTAGATGTTGCTCTTTAGTGCAGTCCTGCTCTGTCGTTTTCCTCTGTAGAGATTGACTTGTGAAAACTACAGAAGGCACGAGCGTTTACGACACTTCCTGTCGCCACACGGCAGCAGGAAGTGAGTCTGCTGCAGTAAACGCGCGGAGTTCAGTGGATGAGAAAGGTACAAACTCTTTGTTTTATTCCGGTAATCGGTCCATTCACAAATGATTCGTCAGCAGTTTGACTTTTTTCCGCGTGCTCGTTTCCTCCGCGTGACCGCTTTGTGTTCGGTCGTTACCGGCCCGGTCCGCCGCCGGGACCCGGATGTAACCTGCGGGCTTTCCACGCCGAACCGTGAACGCAGCACGCGGTTGACCCGACAGAGAACAGGTGGTTCTGTGATGGCCGGAAGTGGCGGTTCTGGACACGTTTAGGATCGGATCCGTTCAGAAGCTGTGCAGACGTGGTCACGTGCGCGGTCAGGTCTGATGATGGATCTCCTGATCCGATGGATCTCCTGATCTGATGGATCTCATGATCTCCTCACCTGCAGTCTTCCAGCGGCTGCATTCATCCTGAAGGAGCATCTTGACAGAGGGAGCCTCACCTGAGCTACACCTGTTCCTGAGCTCCACGCCAGGTTAGTCCAGGTGAAAATAGTTTGTTCCTTTGCAGCATCTCTACCCCGGATCTTTGTGGTTGTGGTGGAGCTGTGCCGCAGCGTCCTGACGTGCCCGTGTGTCTGCAGATGGAGAACTACAGCAGAGCCCGGAGCGTGGAGCAGCCGTCCGTCTGTCCGTTCACCGGCCTCGCCGCCGACACGCCCGAGCTGCGCGTCAAAGAGGGCAGCAAGATCCGCAACCTGCTGCGCTTCGCCCTGAGCCGCATGGAGGGTAACCCCCGCGGGGGGGCGGAGGAGGACGAGGGCCGCCAGAGGAGCCACGCCCCCTGTCAGCAGATGGTCGTCACCGCCAGCGGGAAGGGTGTCTCCAAGGCCATCAGCTGCGCTGAGATCGTGAAGCGGCGGGTGAAGGGGCTCCACCAGCTGACCCGGCTGCTGCACAGCACCGTGGTGGAGGTGTGGGAGCCGCTGGAGCCCGCCGCCGGCCTGGACAGCCTGAACGTCAGCCGCAAGCTGCCCGCCGTCTGGATCCTGCTGTCCAGAGAGCCGCTGGACAGCAGCCAGCCGGGGTACCAGGCACCCGGCCACTACGACGGCCTGTGGGCCCCGCCTGCCGGCAGGGAGGACAGCAGGGAGGTCAGGTCGCAGAGACAGGGGCCCCGGAGGAAGAGAGGGGGCGGAGCAGGAGGAGGGGGCGGAGCAGGAGGCGGCAGCAGGGGAAAAGGACGACCCAGAGAGGCGGCCAAAGGATGGAGCTGATTCTGAACCGGTTTGACTGCAGTGTGAACGGGGGGAGGGGCAGAAAATAAAGATTAGCTTTCTTTTTTATACTGCCTGTTCTGTGTTAAATGTGTGTGGGCGGAGCCATTGTTTCTAAAGAAAGACTGGTCAGAATCATTGGTGACCTTTGACCCCAGAGCTGCGCCCTCTGGTGGTGTGACCGCTGCTGTTCTGTTTGTGTTTACTAATAAAGTTTGACCTCATGGTGACCTCTGTGTCTGCCGTGTTCAGAACAAACTCGGAAACAAAAAACGTTGCTGCTAAATCTGGGACAGGGGGCGTGGTCAGACCAGGAGCCTGATTCCCGTGATGGCACGGCGTGGCGTCCTGCCGGAGGATTCCTGGACAAGCCGTGGTCCTGATGACTCAGAGGCTTTTCAGGAGATCAGAACCGAGGCTGGAACGGACCAGCTGCAGCTCCCCGTGCTCCGTCCTGTTCGTGATGCTCCATCTCAGGTGTTTGGATGCAGACCTGCAGTCAGAAGGTCTTTCTCTGCGGTTTGATGTCTGCAGGGGATCCGGCGCCATCTGACCGCGCAGCTGATCCTGTTATCTCCTCAGGCGACCCCCCCGAGCTCAGCTGCTTACAGCTCAAGAGGATTACTGGATTCCTGCAGGAGCATCAGAGCAGATCCAGAGAGGAGCGGAGGATGGACCGGCTCGGAGCTGCGCTCGCCTTCAGGCTACTGCTGATCAGCTGGCTCGCTGCTGGGCCGGCGCTGGCCCGGGTCCGACACCCTCTGCCTGTTCTGTGGATGATGCCTCCTGGCTCCGGGGCTGGGGGGGGCAATCGGACTGCCGGCATCGTCTCAGCTGTTGAACTGGCTCTGCAGGACTTGGAGAAACAACCGGTGCCGCTGGGAAACTACCAGATCCAGATGCAGCCGCTGGACTCCCCGGTGGGTCCGGACCCGAATCGAGACATTTCAGACGAGATTCATTCAGGGGCAGACGAGACTTCACTACAGAGAAGCAAAACGGCAGAGAATTCTCTTGAGAGTCAGTTTGTCTGTGATCGGCACTTTTGAAGATCGTCTTTACGTTTGTAACTTCCAAGACTCTGATCTGTGGGTCAGGGACCGCTTCAGAAACTGTTTCAGGGACCACTTCAGAAACTGTTTCAGATACCACTTCAGAAACTGTTTCAGGGACCGCTTCAGAAACTGTTTCAGGGACCGCTTCAAAAACTGTTTCAGGGACCACTTCAGAAACTGCTTCAGAAACTGTTTCAGGAACCGCTTCAGAAACTGCGTCAGAAACTGTTTCAGGGACCACTTTTAAAACTGTTTCAGATACCGCTTCAGAAACTGTTTCAGATACCGATTCAGAAACTGTTTCAGAGACCGCTTCAAAAACTGTTTCAGGGACCACTTCAAAAACTGTTTCAGGGACCACTTCAGAAACTGTTTCAGGGACCACTTCAGAAACTGTTTCAGGGGCCGCTTCAGAAACTGTTTCAGAAACTGCGTCAGAAACTGTTTCAGATACCGCTTCAGAAACTGTTTCAGATACCGATTCAGAAACTGTTTCAGAGACCACTTCAGAAACTGTTTCAGGGACCACTTCAGAAACTGTTTCAGGGACCACTTCAGAAACTGTTTCAGAAACTGCGTCAGAAACTGTTTCAGGGACAACTTCAGGGAGCGTTTCAGGGACCGCTTCATGGAACTTTCTTAGAACTGTGCTAGGAACCATTTTAGGGACAGTTTCAGTAAACACTTGGGGATAGTTCAGGGATCATTTCATGACCTGCTTCAAAGACAGCTTCAGACTCCCTGAGACGTTTTCTGGAACGTTTCACCAACGACTTCAAAGACAGTTTCAGGGAATGTTTCCGACCTTGTTCAGGACCAGGAGTTTTGCAGACACTGTGATCCATCCAAGCTCCTCATTACTCTGTGCCGTCTTTGTTTCAGTGTGACCCTGCTAGAGCGATCAAAGCTCTGTTTGACACTCTGTGGGCGGGGCCCAGGTATTTACTGCTGTTTGGAGGGGCGTGTCCACCTGTGATGGCGCTCTTGGCCCGCTCTCTGCCAGCTCTTTCCCTGGTCCAGGTGAGCCTGACCTCACTGCTGTCACATGACCTTCACACAGAAACCTTCAGTTTTGTTTCCTCCTCTGATGTCTCAGGTGTCCTTCACCGCCACGCCCCCCAGCCTTTCCAACAGGAAGTGGTACGGGAACCTGTGGAGCACAGCGCCGTCAGAGCGAGGCGTGAACCAGGCCACCATAAAGCTGCTGCAGCGCTTCAGGTGGAGGAGAGTCGGCGTGATCGCGCAGGAGCCATTCTTTGAGGTGCATGTTGGAGAAGAAAAACCTTCATTTAATCCCACGCTTCTGTCAGTCTGACCGCGGTGGAGCTCTGGTCAAAGGTCGACTGCGGTGGAGCTCTGGTCAAAGGTCGACCGCGGTGGAGCTCTGGTCAAAGGTCGACCGCGGTGGAGCTCTGGTCAAAGGTCGACCGCGGTGGAGCTCTGGTCAAATGTTGACCGCGGTGGAGCTCTGGTCAAAGGTTGACCGCGGTGGAGCTCTGGTCAAAGGTTGACCGCGGTGGAGCTCTGGTCAAAGGTCGACCGCGGTGGAGCTCTGGTCAAAGGTTGACCGCGGTGGACCTCTGGTCAAAGGTTGACCGCGGTGGAGCTCTGGTCAAAGGTTGACCGCGGTGGAGCTCTGGTCAAAGGTTGACCGCGGTGGAGCTCTGGTCAAATGTTGACCAAACAGCCGACCACACGCTAAGCATCCAGAATCTCTTCCTGGTTCCATCTCTCGGCAGGTGAAGGACGACCTGGTCCGGCAGCTGCAGAAGGTCGGCATCCGTCTGGCGGCTGCAGAAGGTTTCTCTGAGGATGCCTGCGGCGGCCTGAAGAAGCTGAAGGTACAGAAGGACCTCCGGGTCACAGAGACGTGGCGATTGTTGGCTCTGACAGGTTGTTCCTTGCAGGATGAAGATGTCCGCATCATCGTCGGATTCTTCCGTGAAGACTTTGCGTCGGAGGTTTTCTGCTGCGTGAGTTTCATCAGAACATCAGACCAAAAACGCTGAACCGGCAGCTTCAGTCCAGAGTTTCTGAGGGTCGTTTTTCACCATCTATGAAGCTGCAGTCCAGCAGCTCCTGTCCGTACCGTCGGTACAGAAACACGGACCGGTTCTGCTGGACCTGCTTTCACCACAGACGTCAGGTTTTCTTCTGAAGACGATGGAACCTTCCAGAGGAGAAGACGCTGCTGTTTCCAGCATCCGGATCTTCCTCCATGTTTGGGGTTGAAATCTCTTCAGATGAAAACTGACATCATGAAAGCTCAGGAGTTTGGACTTTATGACCATAGGAACCTTAAGAGCGTGAGGTGATTGGTCGGTGGGAGACTATGACTCCGCCTGGGATGTGGCGTAACCATGACAGCTGTGAGGAGACGGTGTCGCTCAGAGATCAGAGGGTTTCGGAGGAAGATGTTCCCCTGGATCCCCCTCCGGTCCGTCCACACTCGTTAAAGCCGTTACCATGGCGACCTGCCCAAACACCACCTCAGCGCATACATACGACCTTTACCTGTGTTTGGAGAACGTTTCTGGCATGTGTGGCGTTGCTATGACAACGGAGGATCTGAGCAGAACCTTCAGCATCATCAGGTTGTTCGGTTCTTCTCTCCTGAACCGACTGGACTCCCTGTAAAACTACTCAGGTTCAGTGAATGCAGCTCGATGGTGGGATGTTCGGCCCAGTTCTGTGGCGGTTCTGTCACAGAACCGCCACAGAACTGGGCCGAACACTGGAGAAAGTCTGTTTATGTTGCGTTCAGGCATACAGGCAGAACCTGTTCGGCGCTCGGTACCAGTGGATTGTGGCTGGTGGGGGAGCGGCGGGATGGAGGCACTCAGCCTGCGCAGCCAGCAGTCTGCAGACGGCTGCAGACGGGTCCTTCAGGGTGCAGGTCGACACGCCGGGACGGGTCAGAACCTCTCCTCACCCCTTCAGAACCTGAAGGCTCGTTAAGGTCTTTCAACAAGGGGTCTCCCTCCCTCCACAGACTCCTCAGGAATATCAGGACTCTTACCGCCGCCGGCTGAGCCAGGAAGGGTCAACCTTCCACCCGTACGCCTACGATGCAGTGTGGGTCGCTGCCAAGGCTCTGAGTCAGGCGATGGAGGCAGTGAGACAGCGGGAGAGGTACCAGAGGAACGCCACGCTCGGAGAGGAGGAGGTGGTGAAGATGCTGCTCGGAGCCGTCAAGAACACACGCTTCGACGGCGTCACCGTGAGTTCCTGAACCGCATTCCACCTGCACCACCTCACCTGCAGACACTCC
The DNA here is from genome assembly GCF_002922805.2 of Oryzias melastigma. NCBI lineage: Eukaryota > Metazoa > Chordata > Actinopteri > Beloniformes > Adrianichthyidae > Oryzias > Oryzias melastigma. Next base: position 28,362,046 of record NC_050527.1, read on the forward strand.
GCCTGCAAACTCTCCACCTGCAGACACTCCACCTGCGACACTCCACCTGCACTGCATCACCTGCAGACACTCCACTTGCAGACACTCCACCTGCACTGCATCACCTGCAGACACTCCACCTGCAGACACTCCACCTGCAGACTCTCCACCTGCAGACTCTCCACCTAAAGACTCTCCACCTGCAGACACTCCACCTAAAAACTCTCCACCTAAAGACACTCCATCTGCAGACACTCCACCTGCAGACACTCCACCTGCACCGCCTCATCTGCAGACACTCCACCTAAAGACTCTCCACCTAAAGACACTCCATCTGCAGACTCTCCACCTGCACCGAATCATCTGCAGACTCTCCACCTGCAGACACTCCACCTGCAGACATGAGACATGAGAGAAGATCTCATGATTAGACTCCGCCTCTGCAGCAGAGCAGGTTCGGCAGAGACCTCAGACGCTGAGGAGACCAGAGGACCATCATGGTCCATCTGACTGACAGCAACGGTCCACCGGACCCGAGCAGACGGGATCTTCATGAACAACGGCAGTGCTGATGCAGGCAGGATGGCGCTCTGCAGGAGAACATCTGCAGACGGCAGAGACGATGTTCTTTAGAGCAGGGGTCCCCAAACCACGGCCCGCGGGCCGGATCTGGCCCACCTCCACATTTAGCCCAGCGTCTGAACAATCTCAGAGACGCATGATTTGTTTTTGTGGTTAATCTCACTTTGAAATTGTTTGCTAGCAGAAACAATAAAATCCCAGACAGAAATGCTAACACTAAAATACAATCGTTTCATATTTGGGGAATAATCTATTTTCTCTTAAAGTTTGCTTCATTTATGCCCCCCCCCCCCAAAATGACCGTAACATAAATACAGAGTCTTATTTTGGAAAGGATGTGCGGCTCAACTGGAGAAATCAACCCAAACGGCTCTTTAAGGGTTAAAGGCTGCAGACCGCTGCAGTTCTGGCAGAACCATCAGAGCTGGAAGCTTCAACTGTATCTGGACCCGACGGCCCAACCCTCCATGTGATGAACGACGGGTACCGTCCTGACCTCACCCTCTGTGTTCTGTTCAGGGTCCGGTTCTGTTTCGGAACGGGGAGAGAATGACCACCATCCACCTGATCCAGGTTCAAGGTGAGGAGCCGCTTCCTGACGCTGCGTCTGAGGGGCGGCAGCTGAGCGCGTCTGTGTCTCCAGGCGGCGGCGGCGTGGCGGTGGGCGAGTTCAACACCAGCACCCAGCAGCTCCGCCTCAACAACCAGCTGCTCAGGTTCTCAGGTCAGCAGGAACGGTCCACTTTTGGTTCTGGACCATCGAGAGATCCTCAGAACTGGAGAGTTCAGCTGAACATCAAACTTAAATCTTTTTAGTTTTCAGTCATTTGATGTTTTATGAAATGTCTAAATCCCTGATGTGACCTTAGTTACGGTTCTGGAGGTTCTTCTAAAACGGGTCAGTCTGCAGTCTCTCAAACTGATGATGCTCCAAACATGTAAATAACCAGCCAATCACAGGAAGCCCAGCCCCCGTCCTCCTGCAGACAGGGCGGAGCCGGCAGGCCGAGCGCTTCCCCTCCCACCTTTCGTCTCCTGCCGTCTCTGGTTCTGGTGGGTTGGACTCTAACGACCGCTTGCTGCAGCAGGTTCTGGACCAGCCAGAGACCAGCCGGTCCTCCTCGTGGAGCAGCGTCTGGTCAGCCTCCCTCTGTACGTCGCTCTGTCGTCGGCTGCAGGAGGAACCATCTTCATCACGCTGACGGCCCTCCTCTTCGTCATCATCAACCGCAGACGCTGGTCCGTGTCCTGCAGCTTCAGCTGAAAGGTCAGAGGTCACAGGCTGAGGTGTCTGTCTGCCTGCAGGCGGAGGATCTCCGGCGGTTCCTCCCAGGACCTGCTGCTCCTGCTGGGCCTCCTGCTCTCCTCCTCCTCGGTGCCTCTCTCCGGTCTGGATGGAGCCTCGCTGTCCGAGTGGACCTTAGAGACCCTCTGCTCCGTGAGTCCCGCTCGCCTTCAGAACTCGTGGCCTGGTGAGCTCTGTGGTTCCGTCACAGAAGTCCAGTCTTCTCCCGGTTCTGTAGGCCCATCTGTGGACCCTCTCAGCGGGACACGCCGTGACCTTCGCTGTGCTTCTCATCAGAACCTGGAGGGTCTACTGCCAGAAGGTTCACGAGAGTCCGCTGGTTCTGTGGGTTCTGTAGACGGTCCAGATGTTTCAGGGATCTTCTGTTCCTGCAGCTGCAGAAGGAACCGGACTGGATCCTGATCTGGGTTCTCCTGCCGGATGTGTTTGTTCTGACCTCCTGGCAGATCCTGGACCCCCTCAGGCGGGTGGAGCTTCAGCATCAGTCAGAGGTCAGTGTCCGCTCAGGTGACCGAGAGCAGAGAGGATGATGGGAAATGTAGTTCATGTGGAAAAGCTGAAGGCTAACCCTAGCGTGTTTGTCCTGGAGAGCTGGTGTTCTGAGGAGAACCTGGGGGGTGAGGAGACGAACTTAGAACACAGAGCAGCAGCAGGGGGCGCTCCCTCTGAACCCGTTTTTCTGATGTTTCAGAGCCATCCTGCAGATCCGGACCTCATCACTCGGCCGTTCTCCAAACACTGCGGCAGCGGCAACATGGAGCTGTGGCTCACCGCCGCCTTCGGGTTCAAGGCCCCCCTGCTGGTGAGCGAGCGGCGCCGCCCCAGAGCGTGCTGCTTCAGGCATGCAGGTTGAAGCAGGGTCCCCAAACTCCACAACTTTCTCCCTCATGGATGTGGGGCCGGGTCAGTCTGTGGACTAGGGCTGCCACGATTAGTCGATTAGTCGCGACTACGCCGCCACCAACTATTTTGGTCGTGGAAGCGTCGTTTTCTGTTTGTGTTTTCCTTGTTTTGATCTCCAAACTACGATGCGCGCCTTCTAATGCCGGGTCTGCCGTTCTCTTCACGCATGCGCAGTGATGCTAATGAGGTCAGCAGTGATGTTGAGTGATGCTAAGCTAACATCAGCGCTAACACAGCTAGCTCCACCGCGGCTGTCATTACTGCGCTGTTTGGAGATGAACCAGAAGATCTGCAGGGGGGGTGCGAGCGCCATCAACTGCTGACGCACCACGTGTCGCTGCTGCAGTTTCCCGGGCAAACGTTAGGAGATCCGATTGATGGTAAGACGTACTAATGTTCTCTCGGTGAACCGTCTGGAACCGACATTAACGGGAGGGAGATCAACGTGATAAAACTGTCTCAAATGAACTCTAGCTTTTTTATCTGCTATTAAAAGTCCCACATGGAGGAAACAGATTATTATTTTACTTTGGAATGGGGTCCAACATGAGTTTTGTCAAAGAATGGCAGAAACTCAGCATTTCTCCACCAAAGTCCCGCCCACCGCTGTTGTGAGAGGCGAGCATCAGAGCAGACAGACACGCCCCCTTCACCTGAGAGCAGATTCCAGCCGAGCAGGCCTGAAATCCAGCTGGATCAAACTTCTCCCTAAAAACTTTTCTGTTATTCCTCGCAAAAACAAAATGGATGAGAAAAAATTTCAAAAATAGAATTCCAGGAAAAATGTCAAACGGACAGCAGTGGTCTTAGTAGATGCATTTTTATTTTGGGATGCCTGGAATCTGAAACCACACAGACTGATCACTGTCTGGATGACAAAGATCTCATCATTGATCTGTGAGATCTGTTCTATTAACACAAACTCTTCACATGTGGCCCAAATGAGGAATCTGGGAATTTCACCTGGAATTCTTTTTACATATTTTCATTCAAAAATGTGTTGATTAGTTTGTTGACTAAATTCATTGTTTTATTTTTTAATGAAATTCCACATAAAACCTTCATTCTATGCTGTAAAAACATTCCGTTAAACATTTTTGGGGTTTCCACAGCAAAATGAATCCCATTTTTCCAGACAGAATGTTCTGTTTTCTTGATGTTATGTCCAGTGTGTGAATAGACATGGACAGAATACAGGGAGTGTACTGACAGCACTGGGGCAGTGGGTCAAACTGGACCTGGGCTCCTTCTGGATGGTTGTCTCAGAGGAGGACCATCATCTAGCACTGAGGGCTGTTAAAGTCCTTCTTCCTTCACAACCACATACCTGTGAATCCGGATTCTCCACTGTGGCCACTAAGACCACAGCTGGCAGCCGACTCGGAGCATCACTGGAGGTTAAGAGTGAGCCTTCCCCCATCCCACCCAGACTGGATGTGATCGTGTCTCAGAGACAGACAAGTGTCTCATTAAGAGCTGAACATGAAGTGGGACTAGTAGCATGTTAAAAACAGACTGTTGTTGTTAATGTCACAGATTTGGAGAGAAATATCTTGTACAAAAATAAAGACTACTAATTTGTCAAGTTGATCAGCAGGTTAGTTATAAGGTAATCTTAATTAGCAGTTTATTTAAATGTCATTTACAATTTATTTAATTTGAAATATTAAACTTATTTTTAGTGTACTTGTTTTATTACTACACAATTTTATTGATCAAAATGCCTTATAAATATTTTTGGAATTATAATTGTGTTGAGCATGACATCCATGTTTTACCTGTTCAGTGTGAATATAAATGTCAGATGATCACATTGTATCATTTTTTCCCCACGAGATTTTACTTGGATAAACCATAAATTGACTTAATTCAACTATTAAATACAGATCAAACAAGATGTGGATCAATTTAAATTAGTATGTTAACATTTGAATGGGCCTCGAGTCCCTTTGTACTGGGAACATTGGGCCCCAGGGTCAAAAAGGTTAAGAACCTCTGCTGTAAAAATACTTTTATTTGGTTTTCTGTAGTTGATTCAGATGACCTCGTTTGATCTAAGTCTCGTTTTAATGCCAGAAACAAATGAAGGAGAAAACCTGCAGATTCATTAATAAACTATTGTCTTTATTTTAGTTAGCATGTAGCTTAAACACTTCAAGCTTAAAGATAATGATGGTTAAGATGAGTGTTTTACTTCCAGAACGAACCGATTAGTCGACTAATCGAAAAAAATAATCGGAGATTAGTCGACTATTGAAATAATCGTTTGTAGCAGTTCTACTGTAGACTATGAGAAAAAGTCTTTTCTGTTAGAAGTTCAGACTGCCATTGATGCTAACGGCGTTTTCTGTTAGCAAAACTCTATTTTGCTAGCAGTGTTAGCAAACAATCTCAAAGCCAGATTGGAGAAAAAATACTGAGTCGCTGATATTGTTTTAGGGGCCAAATGTGGTGGTGGGCGGGATCCGGCCCGCGGGCCGTACTTTGGTTGGACCTGAGGGTTAACCCAGCAGAGGTCAAACCCACCACCACCCCGCTCCTGTGGAGGCTCACGCCGTCTCCGTCTGCTCTGCAGGGGCTGGGATGTTTCCTCGCCTGGAGCATCAGGTCGGCGGACGCGGCTAAACCGCTCACCTTCAGCATGTTTGCTCTGAGCGCGCTCAGTGCGTCCGGCGTGTCGGGGTCGCTGCTGACCTCCCACAATCCTCCGCTTCAGTTCTGCCTGAGCAGCCTCCTCATCCTCAGCGGATCCCTCCTCCTCCTGGGGGCTCTGCTGGGACCGCAGGTCAGTCTGGCAAATCCGGGATCCCCCACCCTGAGATCTCTGGGGATTCCCTCTGAGCCTGGGGGATCTGTGTTTGCAGATCTGCGTGGCGGTCCGGGGGGACGTGGAGGTGCAGCTGCCCTCAGAGCTCCAGGAGGAGGTTTCAGAGGAGGAAGACCAGCTGAGGAGGAGGAACCAGCAGCTGAAGAGTCAAAGTGCTCAGGTGCAGACCAGAAGGAAGCTCCGCCTCTGAAGCAGAAAGTCTGAGTTTGGTTGATCTTCAGGGAAATGAGGATCTTTGTCTTCTGCTCTGCAGCTGGACGTCCAGATTGAAACCATCAGCATGCAGCTCTCAGAGATGACGGAAGACGCGGCTGGAGAGCAGCAGAGTAATCAGATGAAGCCTCATTTCTGAGGAGCAAAGACTCTGACTTCTTCATCAAGCGCCTCTCTTCTTCCTCCAGCAGCTTCTGGAGGATCTTCTGCAGTGAAGACCCATGAAGTTCAGCTCTGCGCTCTGAAGGCCTCCAGCTTCTGCAGCATCAACTCCCCTGAACAGTGAGTCTTCCTCAGGATGAAGAGCCCCTCCCACTCCAGGAGTGACCTCTCTGTCATGTTTCAGGGTGAGCCGCCGTCTGTCCGTCCAGCTGCCCATCCTCCATCATGCTTACCTGCCGGTCGTCGGCGGCGTCAGATCCAGCAGCTCCAGTCTGTCCGGCTGCCAGGAAGCGCCAGCCCTCCGCTATAACAACTTCCTGTGAGCTGTGGCGCCGTTCCTGCAGGAACCGAAGCAGAAGAACATCCAGCAGTTTTATGTCCTGATGAATAAACACGTTCACACAACGTTAAACTGAGTCCAGACGTGGAGACTTCCTCTTTCTCATCTGCCAGCAAAAACAGTTCCATGAAAGGTTTCTGCCTGCAGGCCTAACAGCAGTTCGGAGTACCTGGCCTTCTTGGTGTCTCCTGGAGGGGTACTAAAAAGTGCCCAAACGGGGGACTCCATCGTCCTCCTGGGGGACTTCAATGCCCACATGGACAATGACAGTGGCACCTGGAGGGGCGTGATTGG
>NC_050527.1:28375712-28398085 GCF_002922805.2 Oryzias melastigma
TGCAGACCCTGTTTAGATGAATGACGGTTCCAGCTAGAACTGATGATTGATAGATAGATAGATAGATAGATAGATAGATAGATAGTGTTATTTTTTTCTGAAGATCTTTGTCACAATATAAATAAATAAAGGGACAAATTATTCCTATGTCTAGAAATTCTACATAATGTCTCCTTGGAAATTATGTGCATTATAAATAATAATATTCAAAGTCCTTACACCCGTAAATTTACATGATTTGTGAATTGAAGTATACTTTTCCTTTATAGACATTTTCTCTAATGTGTCCTTGTTCTTTTGCTGTACTCTCATCCATTTGAGGATAGGTAGGTAATCCAGGGACAGAAAGACCCATCTATGTTGTAAATAGTGTTTCTAATGACAAATTGTAGAGATAAAATCCTTCAGGGGAAATTAAATGTTTCTTTTGACTGATTTGTTGTTGCTTTATTAACAATTCCCTCATATTCACACACAAACCGAGTGGAAATGTGTCCACGCCTCCCATGCTCAGTAGGAAGTGCACGCCCTGTAGGCGTTGAGTCCGACTGTACACCAAACAGTCCTAATTCACATGATGGTTCTTCTTCATGTGGTCTGTGATGGTGGGAGGTGAGCAGGCTTTTTTAACTTGTTTTGATCCACATGAAAGAGCAAACCAAATTTCAGATTTGATCAAGTTTCATTAAAATGCTGATGTCAGAACTCTACTGAGGTGGGCGGAGCAAACTCTGGGTCAGAACTTTTGGGGGGTTAACCAAAAAATTACATTGATCAAAAATATTGAGGACTAAATCAATTATTTCATTCAAGCTTAAACAGAACCCCCACCATTCGCTTCATTTCCTTTTCTACACACAGGGATCATTGGTGGAAGCAACCAGCTGTTTTAATTGCCCCTCCTCTGCAGTCTTGGCACCAACTGGCACACAATCATGACTACGCCATATGCACTATGCGCCCAAAATCCCTTCATTGTTGAGTTTTTTTGTAAATGATAAACTGATGAAAACGGGTCATACCGCCACCTGCTGGATTGACGGTCAGTATTGCTTTGCACAGAGACACATGAAGTGAAAACAAACCGGTGGAGACCTGCTTTTTTATTTAATGAGCATATTTATGTCTTTGTATGTTTTTCTTCATGGACTAGGAGTCCGCGATAAAGGTTTATTTAGAGTGTATCTATATATCTACAAGATCAGCGTGAATGCGATCTGAATATTCTATGAATGGACCGAGAGGAGACTGCTTTTATGGAAACCGGAAGTCATGCAGCTTTTATTGTGAAGTTTCCTCTTTGATAATTTTATGACCGGATGTTAGCATCCTCGGTTCCAAGCTTCGTACTTTTCTCCGGTTCTGACCCGGTTCATGAGATCTGTTTGAGCAGCTGACAACGTTCGTGTGTTTAAAGAATATTTCTGCTACAATAAGTTTTGCTGAATTGCGCCGCTAAAGGCCGTAAGAGCTAGCTAAAGCCTGCTAGCTCTGTTCGGGTTGTTTTTCGTGATAACTTTATTGACATTTTTTGCATTAACATTTGACATTTTCAGGTGAAGAATGACAAAAGTAAAGTGTTTTGGGGTTTAATGCTGGTGTTAGTTGTGTTAACCAAACGCTTTACTTCAATTCTAAACGAGTTTAGAACTTTATAAACGTATTTGTTACGTAAAAACATGAACAACTGATGTTGGATTTCGTTTTGTCGATTTATTGTATTTGAAAAGCTGATTTTCCATTCGTAGATTTGAAAGAAAAATGCTTTCAAATTAAGTTATTACTCTTTATTACATTCAAACAGAAATAAAAGACAGTTTAAATGTCAGGCAATGATTATATTAGTATGAAAAATTGTTTGAAGAGTCGATCTGTTTCTGTTGAGAGCAGAACTTCCACTTACAGATTTATTTCTATCAGTGAATTAAATCTAAAATGTTTATAAATTGATGTTTAAATAAAGTTTCTGTTCCTGATAGCACGCAGCATGGATAAAGCACGCAGGATCCTGGTGTACGTGTGGAGGGAGCGTGCAGCCCCCCAGCAGGCCCACTTCCTTCAGGTCAGACTGCTTCAGACGGCAGGACCATTCCTCACAGACCTCAGGGACACACTCGTTGATCGGAGGGCGTTTGTAGGCCGAGCCTCAGGTTGTTTGATGAAAACGTGAAGGTTGACATCAGCAGAAACACAGAGCTGAACATGAGGCTGTGATGAAACAGCAGCATCACTAGTGATGTGTGGACCGGGCCGACCTCCAGAACCTTCAAACCACAGATTGATGAAGAAATGACCCCAATAAACTCTCCTAATCTGAAAATAATCTGGGGTTGAATGTAAGGACAGTCTTTCTTTGCTCCTCAGAGTTTGACAGGTTTCTTCTCCGACGGTGATGATGAGGAGGTCCAGGTGAGCTGCTCTCTGCAGAGGAACCAGTTCATCCTCTCCAGCGGAGACGAAGGCCGCCGCGTTCCTCTGAAGGTGTGACCCTGACCCGGTTTGTCCTGTGTTGGGTTTGCTGCTCTCTAATGTCTGCTGCCCCGTCAGCGGGCGTCCTTCTGTCCCATCAAACACCTGTCGCCTGCTGAGGCGGCTGCCATCCCGCCGGAGGTTCGGCAGCGCGGCGTAGACGTGGGCGTGTCCATCATGCTGCAGGCGGCCGATCAGCGGGTGCTGCTGACCCGGAGGGCGAAGGAGCTGCGGATCTTCCCGAACGTGTGGGTTCCTCCAGGTCTGCAGACCGACACAGGCGAATCGGTTCCTCCTTCAGACCCCGACTGACGGGTTCTGGTGTGTTTTCAGGCGGACACGTGGAGCCTGAGGAGACTGTGAGCTGCGCTCTGTCCTGCAGCTGCTGCGAGGCGTGAGGCGGCGAGTCACAGGCTGCTGGTGTTTGTCTGCAGATGCTGGAAGCTGGTCTGAGGGAGCTGCAGGAGGAGACTGGACTCCGGCTGGATCCGGAGGAGGTGTCCAGCAGAGTCCTGGGACTGTGGGAGGTACGCAGCACCTCTGCGGATCAGAACCGACCTGTGAGGCTTCAGAAAGGCCTGACGCTGCTGTGTGTCTGTCTCAGTCGGTGTTCCCCCCCCTGCTGTCCCGAGGCCTTCCTCACAGACATCACGTGGTGGTCTACATGCTGCTGCTCTCCCCCCTCTCTCACCTGCAGCTTCAGGTGAGTCCTGCTCTCTCTGCCTTCATCTTCACTGCAGCTCCTGTCAGCAAACCCCTCCCCCCGAATACAGTCGTCTCTGAGCCCCTCCCCTGCCGAGGTCAGCGCCTGCGTGTGGGTGGACAGCCGGCTCGCCCGCGCCATCGTAGCTGCCGTGGACGGAGAAGATGGCGAGGTTCCTGTGCAGCAGCTGCCCAGCAGCTTCAGGTACGGGTTGTTCAACAGGGATGAAGAACGAGTGGAAAAAAGAGTGAAGAACGAATGATGAATGAGTGAAGAAAAAGTGATGAAGAATGAAGAACCAGTAAGGAACGAATGAAGGAGAACGAACGAAGAAGAACGATTGATAGATAGATAGATAGATAGATAGATAGATAGATAGATAGATAGATAGATAGATAGATAGATAGAGTACTTTATTAATCCCGAAGGAACTTACAAAAATCCATCCATTGCTCCAAACACACACACACAGGCAAGTTCAAAGTAAATAAAGCAAGAACCAGCTATAAACAGGTTAAATTAAAAGCATTAAAATTATGGAGCTGTTAAAAGCAATTAAAAGTGTTAAAATTGCTGTACAAATAAATAAATAAATAGATAAAATAAATAAAAATGGTTAGTTGTTCAGACGCCCCCTCTTGCCCTCCCAGCTGCATTGAAAAGTCTTATTGCGCTCGGTGCGAAGGACTTCCTGAGCCTTTCAGTGGAGCGTGTAGAGAGCGCAGGCGGCTGCTGAAGATGCTCCTTTGGGCGGCGAACACTCCATGCAGAGGGTGACCAGTGTTTCTCATTATGCTCTCCAGCTTGGTCAGCATCCTCCGCTCAGCCACCACCTCTGCCGTCTCCATGTTTCGGCCCACCACACAGCCCGCCCTCTTGATCAGTCGATTTAGTTTTTTTAAGTCCTTTTTGTTTGCACCGCCCCCCCAACACACCACTGCATAAAACAAAGCACTGAAAACAACGGACTGACAGAACATAAAAAGGAGTTCCGAGCAGATGATGAATGAGTGAAGAACGAGTGATGAAGACGTCCGAGACCAGGACGGTGTCAGAGGTCCGGCTGTCGTCCCATGGAGACCGTCCTGTCAAAGTGTCGGGTTTCAGCTCTACACCTGTGTTTCAGTGTCAAAGTGTCAGGTTTCAGCTCTACATCTGTGTTTCCTCTTTATTTCTCCATGAGTTTTTGTCCCGTTTCAGTTTATTTGTTAAATCGTTACGTTTCTTCCATCAAGCTCCGTTTCCTGCACTTTGGACTGAAACACATTTCCTGGTTTTGACATCTGAAGCTAAAGTGACTCCAGTTCTATCTTGACAGCAGCTAAACTCTTTCACATCCCGTCCTCTAAACACGACTTTCTTAGGATTTCAAGGATTTGAACACAAAAATGAGAATTTATTCTGAAAATATGTCACTAAACAGATTTAGTGTCAGACCTGTAATGAGGGGAAAGTCCTCAGAATCCTCTGGAACGCTTCCGAGGATGCGGCTGAAGCTTTCCTGAACTTCTCCGGTTTTTCCTGAATCTTCTGTTTGTGTCCGGCTTGTTGTGAGGAGAACAGTCGAGGTTAGAACGTCCTCACAGACCTGGAGGTGGAGAGTTCTGTCTGTTTGCTCCTTCTGCTGGGCTGTTCCTCCGTCCGTGTGACCCCCCCTGCTGTGCTTCCAGTGTGATGGAGGTGTCTGCAGACGGAGCTCTGAGCCCGTCTCTGCTGCCGCCGGCCGCCCTCATCGGCCGAGTCCCGTCCAGCGGTCCGGACACGGAGCGGGTCAGCACCGGAACCAAATACGCTCTGGATCTGTGGCTGAGGGGCCTGGACACCAGCAAGCCCCCCCAGCTGTAAACGGCCCCCCGAGACGCTCCTCTGAGCAACAACAGACTTCAGCAGAAACCGTTTTTAGGTGGATCTTCTGCTGATCCTCCAGTTCTTCTGGACTCCATCAGAATTCAAACATCAGCTTCACATCACAACCACATTTATTAAACAACCAGCGATGCTTTTATTGTGAAAATCCTTCGTCTCAGAACTGTGTCTCCATCGTCAGCAAACAAGAGTCTGAACTGAAACAGAAAAAGTTTTCAGTTTGTTCATTAATTCAGAAACTGGAACCAACCTGCAGACGCTAGGCCTCAGACACACCTGTACCTGGAACAGGAAGGAGGAGGAGTCAGGTGTGGAAAAGGAGGGGCTATATGAGAGGAGGAGTCAGACGAGAAGGAGGGGCTAGATGAGAGGAGGAGTCAGACGAGAAGGAGGGGCTAGATGTGAGGAGGAGGAGTCAGACATCAGAAGGAGGGGCTAGGTTGTGGTTTTGTTTCACACTTTGATTCTTCGTTTTAATGAAGAAATTGTGAAATTAAATTGACAATTGAGTAAACTATTGATGTAAAAGATCAAACAACTGCAGTGTTGTTTATAAAACCACAGATATCGACAAGATTATGTTGGTTAAAAGCTATAAAATCAATCGAGAAGTTAAAAATCTCTGGAAAACTGCAGGTTTTTTGTTCTTTTATGTTCATGTGATCCAAACAAGATCATAAGCTGCTTCTTCCAAGTCAGTACCTGAATAAACTTCTCTGTCAAATGTTGTGCATTATTATTTATAGCTTTAAACGCTACATAATAAAAAATATCTAGATTTGAGTCAATAGAGTCCGACTGTATATGTCACCATAAAGTGACTTCAGCCCTTTATGGGTTCATGGATGAAGTACGGAGATCCGTATCCAATCGTGTGAGAGGGAAAGATTCACTCAGGATTCTGGACTTCATCTTCATCCATCTTCTTGACCGCTTCTTCCCATTCGGGGTCGCGGGGATGCTGGAGCCTATCCCGGCTACTGATGGGCGAAGGCGGGGTACACCCTGGACAGGTCTCCAGTCTGTCTCAGGGCCTCAGTCACACCCATCCACTCTCACATTCACACCTAGGGACAATTTAGAGTCACCAATGAACCTATGAAGCATGTTTTTGGACGGTGGGAGGAAGCCGGAGTCCCCGGTGAAAACCCACGCATGCACGGGGAGAACATGCAAACTCCACACAGAAGGTTCCCAGCCGGGAGTCGAACCGGGGCCTTCTCGCTGTGAGGCGAGGGCGCTAACCACTGCGCCACCGTGCAGCCCGTCACATTCTAGACTCTTTTTTTTTAAACTCAAACTTTATTCATAAATCACTTTTCATGCAGCAGCAACACAAAGTGCTTTACAGGTTTAAAACAATTCACTTCAGAAGGAAGTGATGTGAACGATCAGTTAATCTAAAACTATTAAAGTCTTTTATTAGCTGACAAATGACAGACCTGGACCTGGACCTGGACCTGCATCTGACCCAGAACCACATCGACCTGCAGAACCTCAGAGCACCAACAGGGGGCAGCAGAGACCAGAAGACCAGAACCTTCTTCTTCATCCATCAGACTGGAGGTGGACTCGTTCGTTCCCTTCAAGGTTTTTTATTTTTTTTATTTACAGCTGAGTTACGTCGAATTGTAATGTCACAACAACCACAATTACCAACACAACTTATGAAACACAAATACAACAACATATACGAGATTACAGTACGCATAAACAAAATAAATAATAACAAATCCTAAATAGATGAAAACTTAACTTTGTTAGGTGTTCTCATTAAGTTTCTATTTCTTAACTAAGTATTTTCAAGACATTTTTGTTCTTCATATAATAACATAATTAAATGAAGTAATTAAGTAGAGGTGGGATTATATAAGTTCACTTCCTCCATCTCCTCTTCAATCAATCAAACTGACTTTAGTTCATTATCACCAACATGAATGAACCAAATGTGACATAAATGTGTTTTAGTTTGTTTTCCATTTTCTAATCAATGCATTTAATTGTTTCTGTAATGAGTTTGAAATAATTGTGTGTTTTGTCCTTTAGTTTTCTATCTATGTTTGAAATCAATCAATCAATCAATCAATCAATCAACCAATCAATCAGTCAATCAAGGGACTGAAGATAAGAACAGAGCTCTGTGTGTATTAAAAGTATCAAAGGTGGTTTGGTCTTCAAACATTTCTTCTTGTGAATACAAGACTTTGAGAATCCTAACTTGAAATCACCACCTGAATAAAACATTTTTCATAACCAAATGAACTGGAGCTGCAGTTTTAAACCAAAACCAAAACTCTTCCAAAATGTATTTCTAATTCCACAGTTAAAGAATAAATCATCCACAGTCTCAATGTCATTTATCCAACAACTCCAGCCGTTCTAACCGACGTCTCAGACTCCCTGGACGGTAGATATGGCGTACAGGTGACTATCAGACTCATCTTCGTCACGGGTTCACATGTTTGATTTAACCCCCAATCATGACATCACAGATTCTTAATCTGACTTCACGCTGCCATCCCAACAGTACCTCCCTGTTGACCTTCAGCACGAGGAGGCTGGATGGAGTCTCTTGGAGGAACATGGCGGCGCACACAGTTGCTGCGGCTCAGTGCTACACTGTTTGGTGATCTGTTTGGATGTTTTTTATGGGTTTTGTTTCTTGCACAATCTGTCTGGGAAATAACATCTACTGCCGGCAGGAGCTACTCAAGATCAGAGAATGCAACAAATCGTTGGTGACGAGCAAGTTTCACCGCTCACACAATATTCCGGTGGAGATAGCAAGACAACCCGGCTCTCCGTGGATTATCATCCCGGCGGGGAGGAGACGGAGGCGGCGTAGAGAGAGGAAGCAGAAGCGCGGCTGCAGGCTGGTCTGGAGGCAGCTATTCAAACCACCACTTCCCAGCGTGTTTCTCTCGAACGCCAGATCCCTCGCTAACAAGATGGATGAACTGAGGCCACAGATCACGACGAACAACGGAGTAAAAGTGTGTCCGACTTATCACCAAGACCTGGCTTCATCAATCCATCCCCAGTACGGCTATTGAGCTAACCGGCGACACCGAGCGGCGCTTGGACCGCACGGAGGACTCCGGTCAGAGCAGAGGAGGACGGCTCTGGATTTACGTGAACAACCGCTGGTGCTCCTACACGGTGATCACAGACAAACACTGTTCACCAGACATTGAATATTTGACTGTGAAATGCACACCGTCGGCTGCCCTCTCCCCCACTGGAGGAACTACCTCACTCCCGATGCCACAAGAGAACCAGAACATCATGGACCCCACACACCCGGGTCATCCCGTTTGAACTGCTGCCATCGGGCAGACGCTGCAGACAATCCAACCCAAGGACTACCAGAAAAACAGTTTTTATCCAACTGCAATCACCATCCTCAATGCTGCTATGAAATCAGATGTACTTTAATGACAGAGAACGTGTGAGGATGAAGGTCTGATCGTCTGTGGCTCATGTTGTTATGACTTATTTATTACTTTTTATTACTGGTTTTTGGGTTATTTATATACATATTTGATCTTACTCTTATTTTTATTTATGTTTTATTTTTTTATTATTCTTTTAGGAAAAGTATGAATGAAACACCGATCAGTGAGCAGTTTTATGTTTCATTGTACATGTGACAATGACTAATAAATCTATTCTATTCTATTCTGTTCTATTCTGTTCTGTTCTGGTCCGTTCTATTCTACTCTACTCTACTCTATTCTACTCTATTCTATTCTATTCTATTCTATTCTACTCTATTCTATTCTGTTCTGTTCTGGTCCGTTCTATTCTACTCTATTCTATTCTATTCTACTCTACTCTACTCTACTCTATTCTATTCTATTCTACTCCACTCTACTCTATTCTACTCTATTCTATTCTACTCTACTCTATTCTATTTTATTCTATTCTACTCTATTCTATTCTGTTCTGTTCTGGTCCGTTCTATTCTACTCTACTCTACTCTACTCTATTCTATTCTATTCTACTCCACTCTACTCTACTCTACTCTATTCTATTCTATTCTATTCTACTCCACTCTACTCTATTCTACTCTATTCTATTCTACTCTATTCTATTCTATTCTACTCTACTCTATTCTATTTTATTCTACTCTATTCTATTCTATTCTGTTCTGTTCTGGTCCGTTCTATTCTACTCTACTCTACTCTACTCTATTCTACTCTATTCTATTCTATTCTATTCTATTCTATTCTATTCTATTCTATTCTATTCTATTCCTGAACCATCAGAGGATCTGAGGAACGGTCGAAGGACTCGGATCAAAAGGTTCTGTTTTACAGTTTTCTCTGATGTTTGTGGATCTCAGTGAATCAGTGAGAAAGAGGCTCCTGAAGCCCCGCCCCTTTCAGCACGCCCTCGTCTCATGTTTGATCGAAGCTTTAATCATTAATGGAGCCGTTTGATTAGAATCTGGTTTGTTTGCACGACTCAGGAAATCAGAATCTGGACGTCTGAGTCAAGACTGACAAACAAGCGGCTGACCTGAGAGCCTTTCTGCTGAGTCAGGCTGAAATCTGCTGACTCATGCCCCTCCCTCTGATGTTCATATCAGCCTCCTCACAGCCCCACCCGTCACACCTTTGTGTTTGGGATGAAGGTGAGACCGAAGCTGAACCCTGCAGAGGTCCGGTTCGGCTTTCAGGGGGAACTTCCTGCAGCCAAACCAGACACAGCGAGAGCTGCTGCCGCCGCCGCCACCGGCAGGGGCGGTCCCAGCTGAAGGAGAATCGTCAGAGTCTCTTTAGAGGGAGATCTGATCCAATGACTCAACCAAAATAACTTTAGGACACATGACAGAACACAAAAGACCGATCCATCCGTCTGAAGAGGGGAGGAGCTTTGACTTCCTGTTTGAAGCTGGTTTAAAAACTAAACTAGTTACATCTAGAGGTCAGTTCACCAGGTCACCACTAGAGGGCCTGTTACATGATAAAATATTCCTTTACTCCATTGTAAACAGTCCTGCTTTAGAAAATCAGGGGAATCAAATTATTGATTCATATACAGACAAATTAGCGTGTTGTTATTTTTATCTCGTTTATCTAATTCTTCATCCCTGACTGTTGATGTGTTCTTAAGTATTAAATCAAAGGCAGCTGTTTACCTGCATGAAGGTAAAACGTCTCTGACATCCCACTCAGTCTGTAGGTGTGTTTGAGATGACCCGGCGCCTCGCCTGCATCGTGGGCGAGACCAAGCTGCTGCTGGAGGGGGCGGAGAAAGGCGCCTGAGATGAAGGTGAACGGCGAGACTGTACAGATCCAGGAGTTGGGGTTTGTCCTCAACATTCGGTTGAAAGTTAATAAGCCACTCCCCCTAGGATGATTTGTGCATTTGTGTGTTTTATATTATTTTTTACCATATTTTAGAGTAAAACTGTTGATAAAATAGCCGTGGGATTCATTGCATGTGCACTGTCCCAAATAAATTAATACAATTAAATTAAAGTTAAGTTTTATAGACAACAATAACAAATATAACCACAGATTATTTGAAATCTTGTTTATTTTTTCATCAGTGATTCACTACCTTCCAGAAAGAGTAAAAAAATACACAGATGTCCTTCATTTAGCGCCAGTTATTTCGCACCGAACTACAAGAACTGTGTGGACACAGTTTCCCACAATGCATTGTTTTGTAGTCCTGAAGGCGGCCTGCAGCCAGCGCAGTACCTGTCGTTGCATTTTCGGTATGAAGCAAATCGGTTCTACCGCTCAGCCGCATGCGCGAACCAAACGTCACTTCTGCTAAAGCCTTTTCCGGTCTTCAGACGGTGACAACAATAATAACCTCGTAGGATGTTAATATAGCACTTAAATGTTTATCATAGTGAAAACATTCACTTATTGTTGATAAAACGAGATGAAAAAGACACGTTAAGGATCAGGACCTTACGATCTTGCAGTGACTACAAACGGACTACAAATGTTTTCTTCTTCTGCAGTTTTACATGACGGCAGTTTACTCCCTAAGCTAAGAGGATACAGCGCCACTTCAAGACACTTTATTTTCTCCGGTAATCCAAACACGTTATTAACGGTAACTCTGTGGCTTTTCTTCGAACTGTAATCCAGTCAGGAGAAGCTCTCGGTTGTTGAGAAAAACATAAATTCTAGTGATCAAGGACTTTTACTGTTTGGAAATGACTCTGTGGTATAGTGGGTGAAGAGCGGAAGTGACTATGGTTCGCGCATGCGGGGTAAGCGGTGCAACCGATTTGCTTCCGCATACCGAAAATGCAGCGCAGTACCTATTTTCTGGCTGCGCTGGCTTAGTAAGGCGCCTTGAACCCGCCCCTTTCTCGCGATACTTCGTGACGGCGCACATTTGACGTCAGTGTGAGAAACTAACCAACATGCACCGCGATCCAGGCGATCTGCGCAGCGCCTGAGGATCTCAAACACGCCTAACGTTTGTACTGCTGCTGTGACATCATCAATGTGCGACTCTGTAGTTCTCACAGAACCACCTCCACACATGGCTACAACGCCACCGCTATCCTCTAATAGTAAGAGATACAGCCTGACGAGTGTCCGTCATCATAGCGTACTCGGAGGCCTGGTCACATGACTCTGTAAACTGTGGACTAACATGGATTATGGAAGAAGACGTTTGTGGTTGATATTGCTAAAGAAAGAGTTTCTTGTTTATATGTGTTAAAGACTCTGGATCACATGTTTGTGGTTGTGTTTAGTTTTCTCTTAATTGTTTGGTGATTAAAAAAAATCAACTTGTTGATGTAAAAGTGAAGTATAGAAGTTATGTTAGGAAAACTTTAAAAACAGTTTTTGTTGTAATTTGATCTTTGAATGTGTCACAATGTCATGAATTTAAATAAGTAAACCTTACAATGAAGCTTTTTACATTAATTATTAGGTTAAAAATAATTAATTACAGGTCACGATTAATTAATTGCACAAAAATAATTGCATAAAAGGTCGAAAAAACAAAAAATCAAACTCATCAGCCAAAAGGGAAAACAGTTTGTGGTAAACCTGACCCAGTTCTGGTTCTGGTTTGAGGTCACGGCGGCGCTCTTGTAGCGCTCAGCAGACAGCAGGGTCATAAGTGTGGCCTCCAGTCCCGTCGCCGTGGAGACGGACTCTAACCCACATGAGAAGACCCTGTGAATGGAGTTCCCGCGTTAGAACGCTGACATGTTCCACTGTGCTGGACGCCGTTTATCGCCCACCACTGAGATGTCTCTAGCAGACGCCGGTCTGCATCAACAGCTGCTGGTTACTGCTGGACTCCAGTCTGCTTTAGGGCTTTAACTGTCAATAGTCGCAGATCAAATCTGATGGTTCATTGCAGCTCCAACTGAAATGTTGACCTATGTTATTCAAGCATAATTATGTAATTTTTTTTACATCTGTATAGTAAAACCACAGCTTTGAGTCCATTTATTAAACGTTTTTATTATGAATCAAAAATCAAATCTTTACAGAGAATAAATAGTTTGTGACAGCAGTCATCTCAGAAGCTCCTGCTCAAACGGAGGTTGTGCTTCTGCTGGTCGCCTGTAGGGGTCACTGCTGAGAGATGGTGTAGGTTCCTGTTGGACTCGCCTTCTCCAACCCGTCCTGAAAGAGATCGGAGTGTTAGAAGAAAGTTAGCATCACAGGGACAAACAGGTGGAGGTCAGCGGGTCGCGCTGTTGTCACGGCGACACTAATCCCATCACACCTGCAGCTCTCCTTCACTGCTCTGTGATTCCTGTTCAAACTTTGACTCAGGAAAAACAAACAGAGGCCAGCACGCCCACAGCCAGAGCCCGCCCACCCAACAGGACCTTCAGCAGCGGCGAGGGTCGTCTGACGTCAAGAAGACGCTCAGGACCGCCGCCGCTGAGCTTTCGCCGCCGTGCTGCATGCTCTCAGTCGGCTGCATCGCAGGGGAGCGGCCGTCTTTCCATTAGAGGAGCAGAACGTCAACAGAAGGCTTTGTCTGAGATCCGTGTCTGAGCCGGACCTCCCGCAGCCTGACTGCAGAACCGCAGCTGAACCGGGTCCAGACTCACACCTGGTGTCAGTTCTGAGGACAGAACCCAGGTCCAGAGCTGGTATTTTTGTTTTAACTTGTCCTGTCCAACAGCTGAGAGCTTCTTGTGTTGGGCAGATTTTACCGTCACAACAGGAGTTTATTGAGTATAAACCCCTGTTGTATTTATACTAGACTTTATCTATATTGATTATGTTGAACCTTTTTTCTTTTTTTGTTGGACCGGACGGAAAAGAAGAGGGAGGTGGGGGGGTGGGGTTGTATGGTGACGACGGGAGGTAACATCATAAAACAACCAGGTCTAAATAGCAATCTGGAATGGGCGGGGCCTGTCTACACACACCTGTTGGTTGAGATAGTCTCCACATTTATACTAGTCAGAATGTACACAACACAACAGCAGCTCACACACTCCATCATACAAACCCATTCAGATAAAGACTTTCATTCTGTCACACAAACGGTTAGTGCTAAGGTGAGCTGACACCTGTGCTCAGGTGAGTGTTTATGTTTCACTGAGGTGGATGGTGATGGAATGTACTCAGGGGGGGAGCGCCCGGCCATCCCCACGCCAAGACCTGGACCCCCCAACATGCGAACCGGGACCGCCACAGAGACACCCCGCCCCCCCCGCCAGAGATGGGGTAGGGGACAGAAGGTCGGAGGTCCCACCTTCCTTGTGTGATGCATGCGTGTTTGCTTGTTAGAGTGTATATTTGTGGTGTTAGAGGTGTGTGTACTAAAGGGGTGCGGTTAAAATTGGTGAGAAGGCCTTAACAGGGCACCTCCTGATTTCTCGCAGAGATGCCCCGTCACCCTCCCACCAGCGGCCCTACATGTCTATGGTGCGGTTAAAATTGGCGGGAGGGGCACTGAAAGGACATCGACTGTTTGCTGGCAGTGATGTCCAAGCACCCCCCCACTCAGAGCTGGTATTTATACCATTTAGCCATGTGAACGTGCATGAAAGAAAAGCTGAAAGCTGGAACCAGCCTCCACCAGGAGGAGAGCAGACATGAACTGTGGTTCTTTGACAGAGCGCTCGTGTCACCTGCAGCGTGACGACTCACCTG
This sequence comes from Oryzias melastigma, assembly GCF_002922805.2. Taxonomy (NCBI): domain Eukaryota; kingdom Metazoa; phylum Chordata; class Actinopteri; order Beloniformes; family Adrianichthyidae; genus Oryzias; species Oryzias melastigma. The sequence goes on from NC_050527.1 coordinate 28,389,864, forward strand.
GACCCCCCTGTTGGTCTGGTCGAAGCGGCCGTGGGTTTTGTACAGCGGGATGTCGGGCTGGTTCTGTTGCTCAAAGTGCAGGAAGCCTGTCTTCCTCCTCCTGTAGCAGCACCTCACCAGCTGCAGAAACCACAAAGACTCATCAGCAACAACCTGAAGCTGAAAGACGGATTTCAGCTTAAGGGAGACGAGGCGCTTCAGGAGCTGCTGAATGCTCTAACGCACAGGTGTCGAACTCCAGGCCTCAAGGGCCGGTGTCCTACATGTTTTCCAACCAACCTGCCTTTGAAGCTCCTTATTGGCCAAACACACCTGATCCAGGTAATCAGCAGCAGATGAGGCAGGATTTCTGGAAAACCAGTAGGACGTCGGCCCTCGAGGACTTGAGTTTGACACCCCTGCTAACGGTTATCTTCAGATAATTACTGTCAGTCCAGTTTAGTGTCAGGATTTTATCACAAAGCGATTTGAATGCAGAACAAATGGACAGTTTCCTGTTTCACAGTCAATAAGAAGAGCGAAGAGCAGAAGAAAGACTTCCTGTTCTCCTGCTGGGGTCAGAAATCCAGCTGATCTGTTGATGAAATCCTCTGACAGCTGCTGCAGGATTCTAATCTGAAGTGATCATGTTTGTACATCAGATGATAGAAGGAAGATTCCCTCTGGATTGATTCAAATAATCAAAGAATTTGGAGGAAAAACACATGTCTAAATAAAAAAATCAACAGCAGATTTGAATTTCTTTTTACTTTGATTTTTAAAATGTTTCAGTGTCTCAAAGAAATTCTTGATTTAAAGTATTTTTAAGTTTTCTGTATCTTAAGGCCTTTTTGAAAAACACTTCCAGTCCAACTTATTTTAATGAATCATCAGCAACATTAGCAGCGTTAGCAACATTAGCAGCGCTAGCAACATTAGCAGCGTTAGCAACATTAGCAGCGTAAGCAACATTAGCAGCATTAGCAACATTAGCAACATTGGCAGCGTTAGCAACATTAGCAGCGTTAGCAACATTAGAAGCATTAGCAACATTGGCAGCATTAGCAACATTAGCAGCATTAGCAACATTGGCAGCGTTAGCAACATTAGCAGCGTTAGCAACATTGGCAGCATTAGCAACATTGGCAGCATTAGCAACATTAGCAGCATTAGCATCATTAGCAGCATTAGCAACATTAGCAGCGTTAGCAACATTAGCAACATTAGCAGCGTTAGCAACATTAGCAGCGTTAGCAACATTAGCAACGTTAGCAGCATTAGCAACATTAGCAGTGTTAGCAACATTAGCAGCGTTAGCAACATTAGCAGCGTTAGCAACATTAGCAGTGTTAGCAACATTAGCAGCGTTAGCAACATTGGCAGCATTAGCAACATTGGCAGCATTAGCAACATTGGCAGCATTAGCAACATTAGCAGCGTTAGCAACATTAGCAGCGTTAGCAACATTGGCAGCATTAGCAATATTGGGAGCATTAGCAACATTAGCATCATTAGTAGCATCAGCAGCGTTAGCATTATTAGTATCATTGGCAACATTGGTAGCATCACTAATGTTAGCATTATTATCACAATTTATACTAAAATCATTAGCATTGGATTATTATTATCAATAGCGGGGTAAGGAGGATTATCTACATTAGTATCTTTTGCAGTATCACCAGGATTAGTAGCATTAGCAGCATTAGTGGTGTTAGCATAATTAGCAGTATCAGTGTCATTAGCAGCAGTATCAAGATTAAGCGTGTTTGAGATGACCAAGGCGGACGCGGCGCTGTGCAGAGCCTGCAGCGTGGTGCATGCTGGTTAGTTTCTTGCACCACCGTCATAAAGTATCACGAGGAAGGGGCGGGTTCAAGGCGCCTACCTAAGTCAGCGCAGCCAGAAAATAAGTTCTGCGCTGGCTTCAAGCCACCTTAATGACTACAAAACAATGCATTGTGGGAAACGGTGTCCACATAGTTCTTGTAGTTTTTTGTTTGATCAGGAATAACTGGTGCTAAATGAAGGAAATCTGTGTATTTTCTAAGTCTTTCTGGAAGGCAGTGAGTCTCTGAGGAGAAAATAAACAAGATTTAAAATGATCTGTGGTTATATCTGTTATTGTTTCCCTAAAACTTAACTTTAATTTAATTATATTTATTTATCTGGAACAGTGCTCATGAAATGAATCCTGCAGCTATTTTTTTAAATATTTTAAAAATATTTTAATATTTTTAAATATTTTTTAAAATAACAGCACAGATCATACTAGGAGGAGTGGCATATTAACTTTCAACCGAATGTTAAGGACAACCCCCAACTCCTTGTTCTCGTACAGTCTCGTCCTTCACCCCGCCCCCTCCAGCAGCAGCTTAGTGTCGCTGACGATGCAGGCGAGGGGTCGGGGATCTCAAACACACCAACCATCAGCACTAGAATCATTTGCCGCTTTCCCAACATTAGCATAATTAGCATGGTTGTCAGAGTTATTAGCATTAGCATTATTGTTAACATTAGCATAATAAGCAGTGTTAGCATCATTAGTTACTGCTAACATTATTGGTGACAATTGCATCATTAGCAGCATCGGAATTATTAGAAGCGTTACCATCGTTTGCAGCATTAGCAGCATTAGCATTGTTAGCAAAATTAGCATCATTAGTAATGTTAGCATCATTAGCAGTATTAGCATCATTAGCACCAATAGCAGTGTTAGCGTCACTAGTATCAATAGCAGCATCATTAGCAGGAACAATAGCAGCATTTGCATCATTAGCAACGTTAGCATCACTAGCTTCATTAGCTTCATTAGCAGCTGCCCTCCACTGTCTGAAGCAGACACTGCATTTCAGGAGTTTTATTATTTTTCAGTTCATGATTTGATCTTCTGAGTCCAGAACTTTGTTTCATTTCCTAAACTTATGAAAATGTATCTGCCAAAGTCATTGAAGCTTTTCTTAATGGAACAGATCTATTTACTTCATGAAATCATGGATTTGCTTTGGAAACTTTAGGATTCTTCTGAACTAACAACTAAATTCTCTTCCAGCAACATCAAACTTTGGTTTTGCTTCAGTTACTCTAAAGTGTTTCTGTGACTCTTGGACCAACTGTTCCAGGACTTTGAATTGGAGTGCGTTTGACTCCAGCTCTGGTTCTGGTTCTGTTCATCATCTCCTGAGAGCCAGTGAAGGCTGAACAGAACCAGCCTCCAGCAGAACCTCCCTAAAGGAGAACCGGACCATAACTCATTACCAGAGCGAGCAGCAGGAGCAGCAGCAGGAGCAGAACCACAGCAACCAGAACCAGCAGGGCGATTGCCCACCCGGGGACCGCCTGGCTGCTGCCCGCCTTGGGTGTTGTGTTGACCGGGACCGGGTTTGGAGACTGCTCCGCTTGTGTGGCGTTGTTACTCGTGGTTGTTATGGCGACAGAAGAGCGTGGCTCAGTGGGAACTACATCAGGGGTGGTGAAGCCAGGTGGAACTGTGGGCGCTGTTGTGGATCCTGTGGTGGATCCTGGTGTGGATCCTGTGGTGGATCCTGGTGTGGATCCTGTGGTGGATCCTGGTGTGGATCCTGTGGTGGATCCTGTGGTGGATTCTGGTGTGGATCCTGTGGTGGATCCTGGTGTGGATCCTGTGGTGGATCCTGTGGTGGATTCTGGTGTGGATCCTGGTGTGGTTTCTGGTGTGGATCCTGTGGTGGATCCTGTGGTGGATCCTGGTGTGGATCCTGTGGTGGATTCTGGTGTGGATCCTGTGGTGGATTCTGGTGTGGATCCTGGTGTGGATCCTGTGGTGGATTCTGGTGTGGATCCTGGTGTGGATCCTGGTGTGGATTCTGGTGTGGATCCTGTGGTGGATCCTGGTGTGGATTCTGGTGTGGATCCTGTGGTGGGTTCTGTTGTGGGTTCTGGTTTAGGTGAGGTGTTTACAGTGGTGCCCGTCAGGATAAAGGTGGCGGGTGTGGTTGTCCCAGGAAATGATGAAACAGTGGGCGTGGCGGTGACGGAGGAAACCATTGTGTTTGTTTGAGTCCTGATAGAAAAACCTAAACGACACAAAAAAAGATTTTCAGCATTTTAGGGGTTTTCAGCACTTCTGAACGGTTTCCTGCAGCTCGTCCTGTGTCTGAGTCCCTCCCTAACAGGACCATCTGGTGTTAAGGTCCCGGTCTTCCCCTCTTCCAGGCTTCTGTCTCTTTGTGTGCTTTTCTGTTGCTGTTTGCAGGTCCTGGTTGAGTTGGAGTCTCCACCCTCTGGGCGGAGCTGGCCAGTCCCACAGAGGGTATAAAAGCTGCTGGGAGTCGTGGCGAGGCTCTCTCTCACCTGTCCGATGAAGCTGCAGCCTCACCAACCCATCTAGCTTCGTTTACAGGTTTAGTTGGGTTAGAAATGTGTTAGAATAAATCTCTGGTTCAGCCTGACCCAATCTCTAGTTTGTCATGACTTTTATTCAAGATGGTTGGGATCTGGATGACTCGGTCAGCCCGTCAGTCACACGCCCCCCTCTGCTTTAGGCGCCCCCTCTGCTGGACACGGCCCTTTGCTGGACACGCCCCCCTCTGCTGGACACGCCCTCATCTGCTGGACACGGCCCTTTGCTGGACACGCCCTCATCTGCTGGACACGTCCCTTTGCTGGACACGCCCCCTCTGCTGGACACGCCCCCGTCGGCTGCTTGCTACCTAACCAATCTTTGGTTGAGCCTGACCCAGTCTCCCTCTAGTCTGTGATGACTTGTATCCGAGTCGGTCTGGACACTGGATGGATCCACCACCGTCCTCACCACTCTTTTGTTGTTCTTTAAAGTCGCTGATTTCAGGAAGTGAAAATCTATTCAATACCAACAGTTTTAATGAGGACTATTCATGACTGCACTGTTCTGATATAAACATTCCTGAAACACAATGCATTGTGGTCTATATTTGCTGATATAGTGAGCATTAATGCATGCTAGTTTTCCTCAGAGACTTATGGGAAATTCCTACAACCCTGGATTTGGTAATTGTAGATTCACGACGATAAACGTTCAGGAATTCTGACACAGCTTCACAGAAAGACTTTACGTTTTTACATCAGCTTTAAATTATTCACAAACTGTTAGTTAAAACATTTTAGAATTGATCCTTTTTCTGATGGTTTCAGATCTTCAACTTTATTCAGACTAATTAGGTAAATAAGACTTTAAAATATTAACTAAACACTTAAATGTTTCTGTTTTATTTAAGTATTGATCTAACTTGACTTTTATTGACCTCATTTGTCATGAAAAACGTGTTTGTGTTCAGGATATCAGAGTATGGAACCATCTGAAGACACCAATGAAAGAGTCGATTCAGTTACGACAGAAACAACAAATGCTCAGATCATATGAACTATTAGGATGCTGAGAAAAGGTTTTATAAAAGGTTCTGAGGCGTTTGGTGTATTTTTGGTTTGTTTGTTTTTTTCTGTCAGAAGTTTTTCTCTTTCAAAGTCAAAACAATAAGTAATTTATTGATATTTGCTGTGAAAAATACAGAACAAAATCCTAATTTACCATTTCTATCTTTCTGTAACAAAACCTTCACTTAAGATGGTTTAACCCGTTTTTTTCTTAAATGCTATTTATAGTTCTGCTCCTTTAGTTAGCGCCCAGGAACATGAATCAGCATGTTTGTTATTGTCCTAGACATGTTTTTAGCTGACAAACATTCAGCAGCCTGATGAAGTTATTCAGCATTCACACAGAAACATGCAGGTTTGCAGGGTTTCAGGGTTTCAGCCTCATCTGTTCCGTTTTCTCTGAAGCTCTCTATGAATTCTGATGTTTCTGAAGCTGAACAGATGAAGTCGAATCTGAGAATCAAAGATGATGAAAATGTTAAATATCACGATGGAGGAGTTTGGTTGTGAATCTCTGGAGGCTCAGGAGGACGCTGGACTTCCTCCACAGCAGATTCTGGATCTGAGGGGAGAAACGCTTCGGAGGAGGAAACTTCTCTGAAGAACAACCAGAGTTTCTGTGAAGCTTGAGAAGATCTTGATGAAATCTGCAGGTTTGTTCTGGCGGGAAGACCCGCCCCGACATTCTGCTTCAGCTGAAGGTTTCACTGAAACGTCTCCCGTTTCTGTCCTCTCACTGATGTTCTCCTCAGGCTTCAGTTTAAAGGCGTTTCTCTGTCGTTAACCTGCAGGTGAAGAGTCGTGCTGAAGCTGAGCGGCGTCCGTCCTTACCTGAGAAGGTGAGAGCGAGGAGGAGCGTGAGCGGCGTCTTCATCTTCCTGAAGCCTTTGGGACGAAGATCGACGTGTTGGACTGATGGAGTCTGTCTCCAGCAGAGAAAGGCTCCTTTATACACCTGTCCCACCTGTGCAGGTGAGGAGGCAGGGGAGGGGCTGTTTACCTTTGTGCTCTGCCAGGAGATGGCGCCACCATGAGGTCGCAGGAAGGCTGACAGCTTCAGGCCATCGTTCAGAGGAGGAGGAGGAGGAGGAGGAGGAGGAGGAGGAGGAGGGTCAGTTTATCCTAAATGTTTAGTTTCATATCAGCTGAGAGGATCTGAAGATCTGAGGATCTGAGGATCTAAAGATCTGAAAATCTGAAGATCTGAAGATCTGAGGATCTGAAAATCTGAAGATCTGAGGATCTGAAGATCTCAGGATCTGAAAATCTGAAGATCTGAGGATCTGAAGATCTAAGGATCTGAGGATCTGAAAATCTGAAGATCTGAGGATCTGAAGATCTGAGGATCTGAGGATCTGAAAATCTGAAGATCTGAGGATCTGAGGATCTGAAGATCTAAGGATCTGAGGATCTGAAAATCTGAAGATCTGAAGATCTGAGGATCTGAAGATCTGAGGATCTGAGGATCTGAGGATCTGAAAATCTGAAGAACTGAGAATCTGAAGATCTGAAGATCTAAGGATCTGAGGATCTGAGGATCTGAAAATCTGAAGATCTGAGGATCTGAAGATCTGAGGATCTGAAAATCTGAAGATCTGAAGATTTGAGGATCTGAGGTTCACTCGTTCTGTCTGCAGAGTCTGATGGCGACCTGAAGCAGGTGAGACTCGGCGCAGACGTCCATCTATTTACAGAGAAGAGGTTTTATTCTCGTTATTCTGGTTTGATTCTGGAAAAACTCAACTTTGTGGATGAAGTCGTTAAATGATCTGGATGAAACTCGTTAACACGCCAGTTGGACGCCGCGCTGCTCCTGTGGTTCAGGTTAGCCAGTGATGCATGTCAGCAGCGACGTGCGTGTGTGAGCGTGCACGTTGCTGTGCCAGATATGAATTCAGAATCAATCTGAAGAATTCTTTCTTAGAGTCTTATCAAGCTTCGTTGTTATTTTCATGTTAAAAAGTTCAGCTGAGCCACGCCATGTGGGCGGAGTCAGATCAAAGAGGATTCGCTGACGTTCATCACGTCATGAAGAATTTATCTTCTGGTTTCATGAACTGTCCTGACACAGAAACATTTTTATTTGACCTGATCTCAGTCCGACACAAACACCTGTGATTGGCCCAGACACCTGTCAATCAAACCACACAGCCAGGTGAGTTTCAGCTGCTTTTTATTGATGATTAAGGCTTTTGGAATCAGAGTGAATTATGGGAAACAAGCTGCGTGAGGACGGAGACGAACGTCTGCGTCTAAGACTGGCTGGATGAGGACGGCGCTGAGGTCAGGACAGGCTCCGCCCCCAACTCACCTGGAGAAGGAAACACAATCCTTACATTTTAATAATGTTTTACAAACAACTTTTAAAAAAATTTACAAGTCATTTTCTAACCAATGAATTCTAGTTCTTTATTCCAGAGACGGTTATAGAAAAACTTTTTTTATTCCGATGGTTTCCTGAAGATGTTTTGATTCCTGGTTTCCTCTCAGGTGAACTCCAGCGGCCGATCCTCAGAGAAAGTGCCAGAGCTAATATTTACCGAAGCTCAGAGGCTGAAAGAAGCCAAACATTTAACCTGCAGAAAAGGGGCGGGGCTTGTTCCTCTGATGCACACGCGCCTTTTATCCTCCTGAGTGTTTCTTTATTTGAGATTCTATTTTGATCAGACGAGAGAACAAACGGAACCTGACTGTACGGCCGGGAGAATGAAATGATTCAACGCTGACACATGTCCACATAAAACACTCAAGTGTTTCAGGGAATGTTTGCTGTCAGCTGTTCTTTTCCATTTGGAAAAAGACGCAGGAGCCACGCCCACTTCCTGCTGTTAGATACCGACGAAAGCCAAATCTCC
>NC_050527.1:28398154-28404088 GCF_002922805.2 Oryzias melastigma
TGCATCACTTTGACTCCGTTTCTAATCTGCTTCACATGAAAACGTCTGTAAATGTTCGCTAACAAACGTGAAACGTCACCTGACTCGCCGCCGCTCAGCCTGGACACCAGCTGGCCCCACGGGGAGCAGAAGTCCCGACTCAGACCCTGCTGGGGCCGGAGGGCGGGGCTTAACTCCATGTAGGAAGGCGGGGCCTTAGATGAAGTGACTGGCTGCCAGCGAGGCAGAACTGACTCCGCCCACTCCGGCCACGGGTTGGGGTTTCTGGGAGAAAACGGGGAAGTGAGTTTTTGTGGGAGCAGATCTGGTTTGTGGACAGAAACCGGAGTCTGACCCGGTCCGGATGAAGCTGGAGACGTAGCTCATGGCGCCCAGAGAGAGGCGGCGGTCGGAAGACGTGAAGCGCTGAGAGCTCTGCGGATGAAGAGGAGCGCCGAACGCCAGCTGAACGTCCCAGGGAACGGGGGAGTCGGTCCTGAGGAGGAAGAGTCAGATGAAGATCACCAGGACTTGTACAGTCCCTGCAGCGCCCCCCTGTGGACAGGTCTGCACCTGTCGGCGGCGTCCGCGGCGGGCTGGTGGTACAGGAAGACGCTGGCTCTGCTGTCGGCCCAGAGACCTGCCATCCTCAGCGCCGGACAAATGATGAACAGGTCTCTGCAGACAGACGGACAGACGGTCAAACAGGCGGGCGCTGGCTCGTCTGCGGCGCCCCCGTGTGGCGCGGCAGACGGACTGAAGGAGCAGATTATTGTCACTGTTTTCACCAACACGGATTCAGCAACACGTTTACATGCAACGGACAGCTGGGCGGGGGTGGGGTGCAGAAGCCGCTCTGACAGCGAGGGGGCGGGTCATGCCACGCCGCTCGTGGCTTTGATTTCTCTTCATGACTTCTGTGGGTTTAACTTGATTCTAAAAACTTCCCTGATTACAGGTTACAGCTGGAATGTTGGGATTGAGAAGTGGAACTTCCCTTTCCCAGAGTCGGATCTTTGTAACCTCAGCCTCCCTCCTCCCTCCTCCCACCTGGTGGCGTTGTTGAGCGCTCTGGAGAACAGGCTGTATCCGGCCGCTGAAGGGTTGTGGTCCAGAGAGGCCACCGCCTCCCTCAGCAGCTGGTTTCCGTTGGCTCCGCCCAGCACGCGGCTCAGAGCCTGGTAGAAGGGCATGCTGTCGTCGACCTGACCCGGCAGAACCTCGAACTCCTGAACAGAAACGGTCACGTGACCTCAGGGTCCTCAGAACAACAGAGCAGCGCCGTCGACCTCTGACCTTTATCCTGCGCGCTCGGCTGATCAGGCCGTCCGCCTCTGAGGTTCCCAGCAACAGGTCGACCCGGTGGAGCGGCGAGGACGGGGACACCGCCTCATGGACTGGAGACCAGAACTGGAACGGGTCGCGGGTCACCAGCAGCTGAAGCACACAGAGTCCAGATCAGGACGGGTTAGAGGGGACCAGAACCTGCAGAAGAACCTCTGTCTGCTGAAGGCCTCACTTTGGTCTGAGCAGCGTTCAGAACCTGAACCGGCGCCGTTCTGAGGCAGGACAGCAGCTCCTCATCCGTGGAGTCGGACGTCGTGCAACCCAGTTCTTGTGCCAGATCCAAAGCCCGGCGCCTGGAGGAGGCGGCGGATTGGACCAGGGAGGGAGAAAACACAGAACCCCCCTGCAGAGAGAAGGGGAGAACTCAGCCCTGGTTCTGGTTCTGGTTCTGCGGCCTGAACTCACCATCAGCATCATCCGCTGGAACAGAGGGGCGGGCCTGGACAGGAGGTGCAGGCTGAGGATGTCGGCACCGCCTTGCTCCGCCCCCACTGTCACCCGGCTGTTGTCTCCGCCCATCAGGGAGATGTGGGCGTTGACCCAGCGAAGCACCGCCTCCTGGTCAGTCAGTCCATAGTTGCCAGAGAGACCGGAAGCTCCTGCAGAACCCAGAGTCACGCAGACGGTTCCTGCTTTTGTTTACATTCGAACGTGTTTTTGTTTACGTTCTGAAGCGTTGCTGTACCTGTGCTGAGGAATCCGAGCGCCGCGGTCCTGTAGCTCGCCGTTACCACCACGATGTTGCCTGTAGCAGCGAGGGCGGAGCCATCCAACAGCCCTGGGCTCTCATTGGCTGAAGGGTTGAAGAAGAACACCAGGACAGGGACACGCCCCCTCTGACATACAGACAGGACAGGAGTGATGATGTCATCATCGTCCGTAACACAAACTGGCGCTTTGACAAACGTTTGTGTCGACAAACTTCACACTCGTTTGATCAGCTGACTGAAGGAGATTTTTAATCTGTTCTGATTTTCTGATCAATAGAAAAACATTTCAAACAAGTTTTTAATGAATGATTGAAAATGAAAAGAGGATCAATCGAGGATCGACTCATCCAGTAATATTTCTAGAAACGTGTCACATGTGCAGCAGCCCTGATGACATGAGGAGGGACCGACCCGAGCGGCGGGAGTGAAGACGTTCAGGTACAGACAATCCTCGCTGGAGCCTGAAGACTCGCCGTCACCGGGCTGCACACAGCTGGGCCTGAAGGAGGCGGAGCTTAGATGATGTTCAGACATGACATCACGGTCTGCAGCTCTTTAACCGTCTCACCGTGGTTTGGAGGCGTCCCACGTCCCCCTCCAATCCGCGGGCTGCGCCGCTTCAAAACGCAGCATTCCTATTGGCGGGCGGGCGTACGGCACGCCCAGGAACTGAATGACCGTCCTCCTATCAGAGCCCACCGTTGTTTCCACGGAAACGCCCTTCAGCATCCCGTGACCGGGAACGGAAACAGACGTAACCGACGGCGTGCGCTCTGAAAAAGAGCAAAGAATGACACACTGGGCAGCAGTGCTGCGCTTTGATTGGCTGCTCAGCCCACCTGTCCTCAGGTACACCTGGGAGGCGGGCTCTCTGATAACCAGCTGGCAGGAGGAGGCGGAGCTGGAGGACAGCCCACAAATGGTGGTGTCAGGGTAGAGGATGCAACGAGTGGCAGACTCCGCCTCTCTGAGTGACACGGCCACACAAGACTCCGCCTCCCAGCAGGCTGAGGAGAAACCAGAGTCAGCGCCCGCCTCCTTCACGCCACCAGGGGAGGCAGCGGAGGGAAGCGGTTACCATGGAGACACCAGTCCCTGGTCCTGTTCTCGTCGGCGGCGACGTCTCTGCTGACGTGGAGGACGTCGTAGGTGGAGAGGGACGGGTCGACCAGAACCAGAGAGTCGGGCAGGAGACGCCAGTCGTCCGACGACACTGAGACAGGAAGTGGGAGTGTCAGACGCAGGAAGAGAAGGTCTACACTGTCTAAGTCACCGCTGGGCTGTTAGCAGCATTTCAGTAGAGGTTTGATACATCGCAGAACCGTAACAGAACTGAAGTATGACTCACCTGAAGAATGACACACCTGAAGTATGACTCACCTGAAGTATGACTCACCTGAAGAATGACTCACCTGAAGAATGACTCACCTGAAGAATGACACACCTTCACGGCTATGAAATGGTCAAAATCACTGCAACTACGTTTGCTCAACATTGAACGTATCGGCGAATGTGATATGGAGATGAATCACCAAATCCATCTCCTTCTAAACTAGCTTCCTGTTCACGTCTTTGTTTAGTTTTGGGTTCTAAGGAGTAAAAACGTCCAGCTTGGGGGTGTAGCGGTCAGCACGGGCCTTACAGAGAGAAGGCTGGTGTTCGAGTCCTGGCGGGGACTGGGCTGATGTCGGGGGTTTGTCCGGGCTGTCCAGCCTCCTCCTACAGTCCAAAATCATGCCTCATAAGTTGATTGGTTACTCTAAATCAGGGGCCTCGAGGGCCGGCGTCCCACATGTCTCCGGCCAACCAGTCACCGAAGCTCCTTATTGGCCAAACACACCTGAACAGGTAAGGCAGGAGTCTGGAGAACCAGCAGGAGGCCTGCAGTTGGACACCTCCGATCTAAAGTCTGCATGAGGGGGGCGTGTCCTGCGATGGACTAACCCCACAGGAGCCAGGATAGGCTCCAGCAACCAAATGACCCCGAAAGGGAAACAGCCGCTTGAGGAAACGGACCAAAAATGTTTTTACTGTTATTCTACTGAAAACGGGTTTATAAATAAAGTTTGACTTGATGAATTCCTGCAGTTTAAATGAGATTCTTCTGATTTTTTATGATAAATCTGAAGTTTGGTGGTTTTTCCTGAACAGAGACACATTTAAAGGACTGCAGATCTGAGGATGATGATCAGCTGCTCTGACACATCAAACATCTCGTTTCCTTCATTTTCTGCTGTTTATCTGTAAAAACTGGGAAATATTTGATTGTTTTTTCAGTTAAAAACTATATTTTTATGATACTCAGAAGTTCTGATGGGATTTTTGTCAGATCCTGTTAAAAGTTCACAAACATTCCCAGTGAGCTGACTACAGGTCAGTGTGACCAGAACCAGAGGTTCTGCTGGTACTCACCGTTGTCGCTGGTCTCCGGCAGGCTGAGCGGCGGACAGAGAGCCGGGGACGAGGTCCACTGGTTGACTGGAACACAAACATCTGTCAGTCTTCAGGTCTCTCTGTGGATCATGTCTGTGTGTGAGCTCAGTACCGGGCTTCTGGTACCAGCCGAACGGGTACGGCGAGGTCTTGGCCTCCGTGGGGCTGCAGTCCCGACTCCTCCAGGTGGAGTCGTCCTCACTGCAGGTCTGAACGCCCAGACTGACCAGAACCAGACACACCAGACCTGAACCAGACGAGGAGGACCAACACTGAACCCAACATCAGCCATCTGTGACTGGGATTGGCCAGCAGGTCAAAGGGGGCGGGGCAGCAGCAGCATTCATAAGTGCGTCTGCTTTGCTGCTTCTTCAACTCATCAGTATTCTACGGAAGAACAGCAGCTTCTCGTACATTCACACCCGGCAGCAGTGGATGCAGTTCACCTTTTGTTTGTTTGTTTGTTTGTTTGTTTGTTTGTTTGCTTTATGGCTAAAATCTTGATGTGAATCTGCTTCCCTTTAATCGTTTCTAATAAATCATTTTTGTAGACGCAGAAATCCTCCTCGGTTCTTCCTGCAGCTCTAGCAGCAGAGAAACTCAGACCACGGGCCACACCTGCACAGGTGAGCCGCCGCCACATATTTACAGGTGAGAGCGGGTCAAAATGAAAGCAGATCGAAGGACTCCGACGGACCTCAGGCCTCGAGGCCCGCATTCCTGCAGGTCTCCCAGTATACCTGCTCTGGACACCTGAACCAGGTAGACCGCCATGAGCAGGACCCATGGCGGCCCTCGAGGCCCGGAGTTCTGCTCTAGAACAAACGTTTGGAACCGGGAATGTCTCCATTTGATCAAAGTCGGTTCTGTCAGCCACAGAACGGATCAGAAACCCAAACCTTCTGCTCCTCTCGGGTCCAGTTGGTTACCTGGAGATTTGTTGTAACCAACAAACCCGAAACCGCGGCAACATGGATCCTCGTCACAGCGGCGCTCGCAGTCCCGGAACCTGGACACAGAAGTGGATCAGAACCTGCTTTCCTCAACAGAACAGTGTTTCTCTGTTGGTTCTGGATCCGGTTCAGGCCCGGGTCTGTGTGGACGATGTGAACGGATCGGAGTGTTACCCCTGAGACAGCGGCGTGTCCTCGCTCATGACGGCTCGGCTCCGTACGGCGTTAGAAACGCTCCTCTGGAAGGGAACCCGCTCGTAGAAGTTCTGCACGGGTCCGCTCAGATCCACTAAAACACACAAAATCATTCCACGTACCGATCCAAATGGTCCCTCGAGCCACCTGGCCTGGCTCTAGCCCGACCTGGTCCGGTCCGGTCCGACCCGGTCCGTTCCTTACCTTTCTTGCTGAAGGCGTTGGTGGGCGGGCTGTCCATCAGGGGCGGGCAGGGCTGCGAGGGAGGCATGTCGTAGGCGCCGCAGACTCGGCTGTCCGGATGCAGCGAGCAGCTG
>NC_050527.1:28404406-28412099 GCF_002922805.2 Oryzias melastigma
TCCGGTTCAGGCCCGGGTCTGTGTGGAACGGGTCGGAGTGTTACCCCTGAGACAGCGGCGTGTCCTCGCTCATGACGGCTCGGCTCAGTACGGCGTTAGAAACGCTCCTCTGGAAGGGAACCCGCTCGTAGAAGTTCTGCACGGGTCCGCTCAGATCCACTAAAACACACAAAATCATTCCACGTACCGATCCAAATGGTCCCTCGAGCCACCTGGCCTGGCTCTAGCCCGACCTGGTCCGGTCCGGTCCGGTCCTTACCTTTCTTGCTGAAGGCGTTGGTGGGCGGGCTGTCCATCAGGGGCGGGCAGGGCTGCGTGGGAGGCATGTCGTAGGCGCCGCAGACCCGACTGTCCGGATGCAGCGAGCAACTGAAGAAACCGGCTGAGTCGGCGTCCGCCAGGTCAGCCACCGCGCACAGCTGCTCCTCATCACAGCCTGCAGCACGTCACCATGGTTACCAACGCGGCAGGGAACCCGCTTTAACGCAATGTACGCCCAGAACGCCACATACGAGCGAGACACCACAGCAAGGCCTGCTGGGAGTCGTAGTTCTGCTTGTTGAGCCAGAAGGAAAGAACCGGAAGCTTCCTCTGAGGATCCACGACCACGGCGTCTCCGGACAAAGCCTCAAACTTCTGCTGCAGCGACCCTGCAAACACACACACCAACACACCAACATGTTCGTCACAAACACGAAGAGGTCATGACCTCCTCTGATGGGATTCATACGAACCGTCCAGAGGAGGACGGAGGTCCGCTGCCGCACAGGAAGAGCCTGCAACACAGAGAGAAGGTCAGAGGTCACGGAGGGACAGCCGGGGGTCATGGCTGTCCCTCTGCAGGTACCTGAGCTCAGGTAGACGGCCTGGAAGCTGACGATGGAGGCCTGATGGAGCATTTCCTCCTGACTGTCAGCTGGCAGCGCGTAGTCAGCTGATCAAACAAACAAAGACGTCAGCTTGTTTACATGTGTCGAGTACGGGTTACAACACGGCGCCGTTTCCTCACAGATGGTGAACGTCTGTCCTCCAAAGTCAAACAGGAAGCCCGACTTCTCCTTGTTGTAGTTAAGCCCCGCCCCACAGATCCGGTTGGCTGATCCCTGGCCAGTCACGTCCCAGTCTCCGTCCTGGCAGCTCAGCACGGACGGAGACCTCAGCCAACCACAGAGCAGAGAGCCTGCAGTGGGAGGAGCCAAAGAGGCTCAGCTGATCAGAACCTTAAGGCGTTTTTTCCTCCCGTTGCCGTGGTAACACACCTCCCTCCAGGCTGTTCTGGTGGAGCACGAAGCCGTCGCAGCACTCGTGGCGGCTGCAGCCGTCCTGACAGAAGCGGTGGGCGTCGGACAGAGACGTGCGTCGCGAGGAGAACACCTGAGTCCTGAACACACCTGAGAGCGCCTTCGTCATCCTCATCCTCGTGAAGGTCTTCTGCTGCAGCTGCAAGCTAAGCTCCTCCCCTGAAACGCAGGAGAACGCCGCTGCGGTCACGCTCGCCAGGTAAACCCAAAACTCTTGGTTACCACGGCAACAGTACCTCTTTTCCTGAGGACCAGCAGATCTGAGGCCACACCCCTCACTTTCACAGAGCAGCTGAGCCAATCGTATCGCTCGGCCTCAGGATTACCCAGAAACCCTTTGGACTACAGAGAAGAGTTTATGATGAAATGGTTCGGAGATGATTCTGTCTCTGCTGAATCTGAGACTCAGACTTCAGAGATTCTGTCCTGAAAGAGCAGAACATCCTCTGTGAGTCTGCCGAGTCCCTCGCCGTCCTCCAGAGGCGTCACGCCGACTCGTCCTCTAACATGTCAGAGCTGCTGCTCCTGGAGGTCCAGAGGGGTTCAAACTAATGCTGAACAGAACCTTCTCATCTGTCCAGGTTCACCTCAAACTGAAGTCAGAAACACAGTCTGCTGTATCAACTCTTTGGAATAAGAATTCGATTTCGTAGAGTGGAGATGAAACACTGATAGACTTCATATCTACACTTGTAGATGCGTCAGCATCAGGAATGTTCTGGTTCTTCTGGGCGGAGGTAAATAAATGATGATGTTTTGACACTTTGGACCCAATGATCACCGGACTCGGTTGTGGACTTTACTGTGGAATCAAACCTTCTCTGCTCAGTTTGTAGCAGGAATTTGATAAAGATTTCTGTTTGTTCTTTTAGGTGTTGAAGTGAACGTGTGTGTTTGTGTGTAGATGTAATCTGAAGATGGTTTCTGTTGAATCAGATCTCAGGGGGCGGAGTCACATGTGTAAATGACGTAAAAACAGAAAACTCCCCGATCAGAGAGGTCAGACGTCAGAAACAATCAGAAGGCCACAGACGCTCTGTTGTGTGTGTGCGTACCGGCTGTGACGCGTTGCAGAGCGTGTTGATGCGGTCGGTGCTGTACAGCTCACAGCGGCTGCTGAAGAGCGCCACATGGTGGCAGGACGGCTCGGCTGCACAGGCTGCAAAGCAGGAATCAGAGTTTCAGAGACGGAAACGATCCATGTTCTGATTCAGAAACCAAACCAACTAAACACTTCTGTCTCCTTTGTGTTCTTTAGGGCTGTGCACGTTAACGGACAAATTAAAAAATATAATATTCATCAACAATGAATGACAGACGCAGTCCTTCGCTTTGCCTCGCCGCCGCCGTCATCCACAGCGTTAAAACAATCCCTCAGGGTTTTTCCCTCTGATACCAAGATTATTCACAAAAAAAATCATATTTAACCATTTCTTGTAATTTTTTTGTTTAGAACACTTTTTCACAAAAGTGGACTATTTGATCCAGTTTGTTTTTTAATCGATTCCTGGCTCTAGTTTTACTGCATGAATGTGGATCATCTCCTCCTGACTTTCATCAGCAGGACTCCTGGAGGACGTTGGTCAGCCGGTAACTCTCCTCAAGTCACCAGCAGACCCATGAAGATTTATCCAAACATTTACAAACATAACGTGATAGTTAATCATATAAAGTCCTCTAGTTTCAATCTGAAGTTGAAGCCAAACGGCTGAACTTTTCCTTCTTTTCATCCTGATTTTGAGCTTCATACCAATGAAGACTGAGGTCCACAGAGATCAGAGATGCTGCGGGACAGTTGGAGGAGACGTTCCTCTCAGTCGCACTAATAATAAGAATATGAATCTGTGGAAAACCCTGAACTGATGTGGTCTTTGTCCTCTCTAAACTCTCGTGTGTCCAGTCACCAGCAGGGGGCGCTGCAGCCTCCTGAGGAGAATGTGTCTCTGTTACCATGGATACAGGTCAGCAGGTCAGAGGTGAGTGTCTGCAGGACGTCCGTGTCTTCCGCCGCCGTCAGCTCTGATCCAGGAACTTCCTGAAACCTGCTGAGAACTGCAGCGACCACATGATGATCAACCTCTGCGTGCTCACGGCAGAGCTGCTCTCTGATTGGCTGCAGCGTCCTCACCTGAGCAGTCGTCATCTGTCAGCATCTTGCTGCTGGAGGTCCACTCAAGCTCCTCCCCCTCTCTGCTAAAACAGCTCCACCTGCTGGTCAGGAGGTCCGGCTGCGCTGGCAGGAAGTCACCTGCCTGTGAGCACCTGAGGCTCCGCCTCTCACACTCGGTCTCACCTGAGACAGACGAACGTTTGTGAAGTTCTTTCAAACCGATTCTTCAGGGATCTTCTAAAGGACTCACATTGATCGACGGACGACGCTCCAGCAGGGGAGGAGCCTCTGGGGCAGCTGTTGCAGAAGTCCCGCCCCTCTTCCGCCTGATAGGTCCCCTCAGGACACAGGAGACACGCCCCCTCCTGGAAAAAGCTCCCAGCAGGACAGACAACTGGAGGAGATGGAAACCGTGAGGAGGAGGAGAAAACTGGAGCATGATGGGTAATAAAGCGACATTAATGAAGCTGGGACTCACCACAGCCGTTCCCGTCACTGTCCAGGCGGTAACCACGGGAACAGCCGAAGCTCGGCGTCGTCATGGAAACCAGCCGAGGCTGTGACGTCATGGTGGAGCCGAGGTCACGCAGGAGCCGCCGAACGCCGTCCAGAAGTCGGCTTTCATTTAGGAAGAGAGCTGAGGAAACGAAATGTGTTCAAGCTGCGGGAAGTGCTGAAAGCCCCTCCCCCTCCAACCGCACCCCACGCCTTGTGAGGCCCCGCCCCCCAGTAGTCCCAACAGTTCCCCGTGTTTGTCCAGAACCGAGAAACGTGACGGAAAACGTTCCTGTCTGAGTGAAACGACATCGTTCACATTTTGCTTTAATTGGAGACGCCCACATCGTCAGCTGGTCATGATCACATGACCACCACGTGTTACCAGCTCCCTATCAGGTTACCTGGAAGAGGTAACGACCTGGAACCACCTGGAACGATGAATAAATGAGAGTCTCAGTCCAAACTTTGGGAGACAAGTACGGTGTCTCCCCAGAACGGCCTCCAATGAAACCTCTATTCATACAAAACGACCGTGGGGGCGGAGTTAAGAGTTTCCCAGGTTTTTCCGGTTTGAGGTTTGTTGGAAAAGAAACCAAAATATTATTAAGAATTGCCTTCCTTCAACATGTATTAATCCAGATTAAGAACAATATTCTTATTTAAAACTGTCAAATGAAACTTTAATTCAAAACCGTTTTTGGCTGTAATGAATATTTATTATTATTGTTAACCTTTATTTTGTCCCATTGAGATTAAGAAATCTCTTTTAAAGGAAGTCCTGACCAAGACGACACAAAAAAATAATAATAATCATAGTTAGAAAACAACAACATTTCATTTGAAAACAATTACAAATAAACTAAATAAATGAGATACACTCCAGATCGGCGTTTCCTCGACTGTTTCCTCAAACTCTCCCAACAGGAAGTGACCATCAGTCAGGAAGTTCTCCTCGCCGTCTGAACTCACCAACGTCCTGGAGGTCGGGGAGGTCCGAGGTCGGGAGGTCGGCGAGGGCGGCGCTCCAGCTCACCTTCAAGGTGGGCGGTCCGTCACACTGCAGACTGACTGAGGAGTCGTCACACAGCGACACGCTGCGGCCTGAGGCGCCGAGCTGCAGAGGAGTGGAAGGTCAGCGGCGTCCAGAGAAGATCCAAACTCTCCTGGGAACCTGAGACTCACCTGTGCAGAGCAGAGCCCCCTGCTGGTCATCATGCTGAACAACAGCGAGCGCACCTGTTCGGAGCAGGACGCCAGCGACCACACCTGAGACAGCCACAGCGTCTGCAGCGGCTGAGAGACTGAACACACACCAAAGCGTGACATCACTGACAGAGGGGGCGGAGCTTGACAGTGAGAGTCCAGCCTTACTCTGGCAGGCCCCGCCCAGCGGTTTGTTGTCTCCGTTCCAGCTCCCGCTCTCAGTGTCGCAAAGAAAACTGACAGGAAGTGAGTTCTCGTAACCACGGTTACAGACGAGGTCACAGCTCTGATGGCCATTGGCTGCTGAGCGACACACTAACGCGCCGTTTGTGATGGTGGGGGCGGGGCAGAGCGGACCTGGAAGAGGTCGACCGTGGACCAATCAGCAGCTGCGGCTTAACTTCCAACCAATGATCAAAGGGCGGAGCTCTTACGGTCACATGATGGCGGAGCGCCGGTCTGCCGGGCCGTCCGTGTCCCGGCCACTTCCTGTCCGTCCTCAGACACGCACCAGCAGGAAGTGACATCACACTGCAGCGGGATGAAGGAGCCGTCGGCGCCACACTGGCGGCCTTGCAGCTCACACCAGCTGGGGCCTAAAACAACACAGCTCCGGTTAAAGGGGGCGGAGCCGTGTGTGCACGTGCGTGTGCATGTGCTTACATCTCAGCTGGCCCGAGGAGCTCCGCCCCGCTGCTTGGATCGGCTCTCCGGTCTGCAGGTTCACACACCAGCCTGCAGCGCCGCCTGTCTGCAGCACGGAGAAGCGGCCGTCCTGGACGACAGAAACTTTATTGAAACACAAGACAATCGACGGAACTACAGACAAAAATGGAACAATTTACAGAGAAACGTGCGTCTACCTGCTCACACTGTGGGCGGTACCCTGCACTGGTGACATCAGAGGCCTTCGTCCAATCAGAGAGCAGGAAGCGAGCCTCAGCTCTCTGACAGCGACTCAGACCTGCAGAGTGAAATGAGATCAAAGAGTTTCAGTTCTTCGTTTCCTGGGGGAGTTTGTTCACAGCGCCACCTTCTGACCTAACATACGTTCTGCATCCTGATCAAATAAAACCTCAGATTTTGTTTCAGTTAAAAGAAATCTCAGAATGTTCATTTTCTAGGACATAGTCTCTGCAGAGCGGCAGCAGTTCATTAGAATTTCACATCTGAATTGTGGGCGGGACGTGACACAAACGTAAGCCTTCACTGATATCCCATCATCCCTCTGTTTACACTCCCCCCTGCTAGCTCACAAGCTAACATTAGCAGCACAACTAAATGGCAGCAGTGTCGACTCTCTCCGGTTCTGATCCGGATTCCAGATCAGACCAGGAAAACAAAGACGTTCATGGATCTTTTTGTCTGCAGGGGGGTGCATCAGAATGGGGCGGAGCTTTTTCAAACAGCGTTTTTTCTTCTGCTCCCAATCAGAAATGCAGATTTAAGCTGATATTCGTGTGTCCTCCATGCTGATGAGAAGCTACCAAAACAGGTTAAAACACCAAAACATCTCATCAGAGGATCTTTAGAGACGGTCCTCACACTGGGGCAGGCTGACAGAGCGGCTCTTCAGGGAGTTGGACACGTATTCTCCGTTCTCGTCAACACACCAGCACTGACCTGAAACACAGAGGAACCATCAGCTTCTGGTTTA
The DNA here is from genome assembly GCF_002922805.2 of Oryzias melastigma. Lineage (NCBI taxonomy): Eukaryota > Metazoa > Chordata > Actinopteri > Beloniformes > Adrianichthyidae > Oryzias > Oryzias melastigma. The sequence continues at coordinate 28,411,176 of NC_050527.1, forward strand.
GAAGCTCTCCATCCACCTGGACATCATCTGATTGAATCTTTCATCTTCAGTTCTGAAGCCGGCTTCATGTGTCAGCTGGATCTGACAGTTTCAACAATGCGTGCGTGGGTGTGTGCACGTGCATGTGTGCGTGTGCGCGTGGGTGACCTGTGCTGCCAGAACACTGCGTGTGCAGCCATTCTCCGTCAGCGTCGCACTGCGGCAGGAAGTGCTGATAGGAGCGGCGTCCGGCAGGAAGCAGCATCTGAAGAGCTGGAGCACAAACTAAAGTTTCACTTTGAAAAGTCTAAGATGGAAATCTACAGAACCGATGAATGAATGCAGCAGGTCAGGATTTATGTGACAGAGTGCTTTAGTCTTTGTAGGAAAAACTCATTTAAGTTTGAAACTTGGGTGAGTTATATGAAGAACTGAATTATGGGATTTCCATTTATTTTAAAGATCTTCCTTCTTCACATGTGACTCACTGGAAAAAGCAGCCAATGGCAGCGCAGCTTTGGAGCCGCTCAGCAGCTGCTCGGACAGCTGCAGCTCCTCCTCTGATTGGAGGATCTGGAGTTCCTCAGGAGTCAGACGAAGACCCTCAGCCAATAAAAATCCATATCCCAGAGGGATGTGGGAGGAGTTAGAGAGAGAGATGATGCGGTTCACCTCCTGTTTGAAGGCGCTGACTTCAGCGAGGGCATCAGAGCAGCGACCTGGAGATGACAGGTGGACAGGTGATGACAGGTGGACAGGTGATGACAGGTGGACAGGTGATGACAGGTAAACAGGTGACGACAGGTTAACAGGTGAGAACAGGTAAAAGGTGAGAACAGGTAAACAGGGGAGAACAGGTGGACAGATAAACAAGTGATGACAGGTGGACAGGTGAGAACAGGTGGACAGGAGATGACAGGTAAACAGGTGATGACAGGTAAACAG
>NC_050527.1:28412231-28420171 GCF_002922805.2 Oryzias melastigma
ACAGGTGATGACAGGTGGACAGATAAACAAGTGATGACAGGTAAACAGGTGATGACAGGTAAAAAGGTGACGACAGGTTAACAGGTGATGACAGGTTAACAGGTGAGAACAGGTAAAAAGGTGAGAACAGGTAAAAGGTGAGAACAGGTAAAAGGTGAGAACAGGTAAAAAGGTGAGAACAGGTAAAAAGGTGAGAACAGGTAAAAAGGTGAGAACAGGTAAAAGGTGAGAACAGGTAAAAGGTGAGAACAGGTAAAAGGTGAGAACAGGTAAAAGGTGAGAACAGGTAAACAGGTGACGACAGGTAAACAGGTGACGACAGGTAAACAGGTGACGACAGGTAAACAGGTGACGACAGGTGGACAGGTGATATGTGCGGTTTCTTCAGCTCCAGCACAGTGAGGTTTAGGTCATAAACGCTGAAATATTTGCAGGTGAAAGTCCTTCAGGTGTGGCAATGTGGACCGTGACAAAGTAAAGTGACTTAGGTATGAAGCATTCATGACCTTTGGGTTTGATCTGACCTGCAGAAGACTCGAGTGTGACTCTTTCTGGGCCTGAAACAGAAAACAGACTTTCATCAGTGCAGGAAAAGCGAGTCGGATCAGTTAAAACCATCTAGTCTTTGAGGCGGGAAGTCCACCTTCTCTAACGACGACAGATCTTTGACGCTTTTAACTGAAACTATGCTCTGCTTGAATTAGAGAAGCTCCGCCCCCTGGTGGAGGAATGTGATAGTCATAGTTGTTTAGACTCTAAATACACGAAGTACTAAAGTTTTAAAGAGACTTCACAAACAGAAACGTACAGATGATTCATTTAACTATGAAGGATTTTTTATTTTAAAGTGTTTTTGTGTTAATGTTAGCATCAGTGGTGTTAGCGGTGAGCTTGTGAAGCTAACATGTTAGCATCAGTGATGTCAGCGGTGAGCCTCTAAAGCTAACATGTTAGCATCAGTGATGTCAGCGGTGAGCCTCTGAAGCTAGCATGTTAGCATCAGTGGTGTTAGCAGTGAGCCTCTGAAGCTAACATGTTAGCATCAGTGATGTCAAGCAGTGAGCCTCTAAAGCTAACATGTTAGCATCAGTGATGTTAGCGGTGAGCCTCTGAAGCTAACATGTTAGCATCAGTGGTGTTAGCAGTTAGCCTCTGAAGCTAACATGTTAGCATCAGTGATGTTAGCGGTGAGCCTCTGAAGCTAACATAGTATCAGAAGGTTCTTACAGGTCAGGGCGCCCCCTGCTGTCTGGGAGGGAGTGACCGTCCTCCCTTCAGCGTCCACACAGAAACAGCTTGACCCCACACACTGCAGCGGCAGGAAGTCGCCGTCCTCAGAACACGACGGTATGTGGATTTTGACGCCGGCGGCCATGCTGGCTTTCGCCTTCAGGGCGTTGATCCGGGCTCTCTCACAGAGGCTCGGACAGCGAGAGGGACGACCAGAAACCCGTGACCCCTCCTCCTCCAGACCCTGAGAGTCCACACACCAGCACTGTGACCCCCGACACTGCACCTCCTGGTAAGCACCACCGGGGGTGCAGCGCGGGATGAAGACGCCGGCTGCATCGTCCTTCTCCTCCTCAGAGCAGGAGGTCATCAGAGGAGTCAGAACCTGCAAAACAAGAGGAGGAACGTTGACGTTAACCACAGCTCTGAGAGGAACGGCGCCCAAATCTGCTGATACACAGGAGACTGCTGCACCTGGTAGAGGGAGGCGGAGCTTGAGCTGCTCATCAGCGTGTTCTTCAGGACTGAGAAGAAGGCGGGGTCTTCCATGGCTTTGCTGATGAACCGGACCAGGTTCTGGTTCTGCTGCAGACGGGGGTTCTGAGGGGACAGACGGTCCAGAGAGAGAGCTCCTCGATCGCCCACGGCGCCGCTGAAGTTCAGGGCGCCGGCGTTCCTCAGGAAGTCTCCTCCAAACAGCTCGTCCTGGAGGAAACGGGGGGAGGAGCCATTCAGGGCCATCAGAGCTCCGCCCACTGAGGGGAAGAGGTCGTCCAGGACTTCCACCAGGCGGGACAGGAAGGAGGTGTAATCGGCCTCCTCTGGAAGGAGGTCCCGGAGAGGCTGAAGGAGGGAGGAGCAGGATGCTGCAGGTGAGCGGGAAGAGGGCTGCAGAGGAGGAGCGGAGAGGAGGCGGGACAGAGCACGGCGCCGCCGGGTGGGACAGTCGGAGGGGCCAGAACCTGGAGAAACCACCAACGTTAGAGGAGGACAACGGAGGAGGAAGAGGAGAGGAGGAGCTCCTCACCGCAGGCCGGGGGGGGCCCCAGCCGCCGGCTCCCAGGAACCTCCCTGCCGGAGGGGTCCACACACCAGCACTGCCCCCCCTGCTGGCACTGGGCGGGGCTGAACGACCCTCCACTTTCACAGGTCGGGACGAACACGCTGGACGTCTCCATGGCGACCCGACGCTCCTCCTCACAGGGGGAGGGGCCTAAGAGCAGACGAGGGAAACACACGAGAATTCCCAAGAAGCTTGAGTCTGAGTTTGAGAAGCTTTGATCCATTTTTAATCAGGTTTGATCAGAGGATCCCTCACAGCACCGACTGATCTTCACCTGAGAACAGGTAAACTTACACCTGAAGAGGCCGCTGGCAGCCAGGCGCACTCCCAACATCCTCCGCTGCAGGACTCTGTAGACATTGGTCTGGGAGAAGGACTGAGGCGAGCGGAGACTGGAAAATGCCGAGTCGGGGATCTCTGAGAGGAGGAGCTCCACACCTGAACAGGAAGTTCATGACATCACACCTGAGCAGTTGTTTTCTGTCTTACCGACTTCTAAACTCATGAAGGAAACAAAGAGCAAAGATGATTTTCCTTATTCCTAACACGTCATCTCGACTTGAATCGATCAGAAACCAGGTCTAAAGATCACATAGCAGCTAGAAAATCCAATTACTCTTGAAATCTGTTTGTAATCTGATTACTTAGGTTGAGTAAGTCCAGGTAAATCCTCCAGGCTGTTTGTAGAGTTCAGATGTAATGTTTATGCCCCGAACAGGGCAGGTGGAGGCCGACTCCATTCTCAGCCCAGATATGAAAAGTGACAAACAGGGGGCGGGGCTAGTGGAGCTGGACTGAGTGGTGGAGGTGTGGCTTGGATCTATGATTGACAACTAGCTTAGCTTCATGTAGCATATGCTAGGTCTTCACCGTGGAGACCTGGGCAAAGTGATGCAAGTTTCTCCACAGAACTTCTTGAGGAGGTTGAGGAGGAAAAGGTGACTTAGTGTTGGGTTACCCTTTACTGTGTGACCTCCTGAGCTCAGGTGAGCTTACCTGTATTTTCCAGCTCTCTGCCGCGGCTGTTCGAGCAAAAGCAGTACGAGGAAACCATCGGGAAAACCTTCCGGAACCTGCTGAAGGTCTGGAAGGCTTCTGGGAACCTGAACATAAACATCCACTCATAAACACGCAGCTCCACGCACGCCAGCGGGACGGCGGTGGGAGGAGTCACCTGTTGAAGGCGTGCAGCAGGTCCAGCTCGCTTCTGTCTGTCATGTTGATGAACTTACACTGAACAGGCAGGAAGCTGCCGTCCTCTGCACACTGAGGAGGAGAACCGGAGCTGTGGAGGAGCCGCCGAGCCCGGACCTGGCAGCTGCCCGGACCTGCAGCACAAGAACACACCTCAGAACCGCAGGAGGACCTGGAGGAACCCGGAGGAGGACCGGAAGCTTCAGGAGGAACCCGGAGGACGACCGGGAGCTTCAGGAGGAACCCGGAGGAGGACCGGGAGCTTCAGGAGGAACCCGGAGGAGGAGCGGGAGCTTCAGGAGAAACCCGGAGGAGGACCGGGAGCTTCAGGAGAAACCCGGAAGAGGAGCGGGAGCTTTAGGAGTAACCTGGAGGAGGACCTGGTCAGAGATGGTCCATTTCTCCATTTAACGTCTTTTTATTCTTCCGTAATAAAACTAAGATAATAAATGATTTCCTATTCCTGTTTTATTTATTTTTTGAGTTCAGTTTAACAGAAACATTAGAATGAATTTGATCCTTTGAACTCTTTTAACATGAGACTGAAAACTAAAGCAGTTGCAGAAAAGACATTTTCTTTTTCTCTGTTTAGCCATTTGCTGTAAACACACATAACATTCTGAGCTTCTTTGATCTTCAGGTCAGTTTGTCTGCAGCTGGGAGAAGTCCTGATGGTTTCTACCAGAAAAACACCATTTTGTGGAGCAGAAACTGTAATGTTGATGCTGGCCAGCAGGTGTCAGTGTAGACGCTCTGCAGAGCCTCATCTGAGCGTACATCTGTGCGGCCTCCCGTTCTGCCGGGTCCCGTACAGCTCCATGCCGTCCTGGTCCACACACCAACACTGCCCCCTGCTGGAGTCGCACTGAATCTCCTCGAAGAGTCCAGAAGGAGAGCAGCGCAGTCGGGTCTGCAGCTGGCAGACGGACGGACCTGCAGAACCACCAGAAACCTCATCCTGAAATCTGCAGGTTTACTGCAAATAAAAAAACATTCAGCTGAAAGTCTGTCAGCGGTTTGCTCACAGGAAAGGGAGGAGCTGTTGGTTCGAGTCCCAGGAATCTCCTGACCGTCGGCATCCACACACCAGCACTCCTGACTCCGCCCACTGCACTGCACAGGCCTGAGCACACAGACAGGTAGAAGTGGACACAGAAAGGAAACTTTCAACACATCATGATGATAAAGTCACAAAAGTTCTGCAGAACAAAGACGGACGACGTAGCAGTTTAGAGGTCAAAGGTCACTGGCGGAGAGGAGCATCATCTGCATAGAGTGAAAGCAGATGTTAGAGAACCATCAGAGCCTCTCTGAGGACCCGGGTCATGGCCACGCCCACAGGATCTGAGGATCCAGAATGAAGGAGAGCCTGCTAACGGTGATGCTAACGACCTCAAAGCTCCGCCCATCAAAGCATCAGTCTGTTTGGTTTCACTTCCTGTGTCTGCCGCGGCTCCGGTTACTCTTCACTTTCACTCTGTCATAAAATGAAGCCAGCAGGTGTACTCACCTGAAGCTGCCATCCTCAAAGCAGTGGGGGACGTCACCTGGCTGCTTGGCAGAGGCCACGCCCCTCAACAACTGGCATTGGGTCTGCGTGTCCGACTCCAGCTGGTACTCTGAGAGCAGAGAGCATCTTCAGACCTTCAGGTTCAAGCAGCCGTCAGGCGAGATGCTGAGACGCTGTTAGCATTTAGCTTCTCAGCTAGCATCCGTATATTGTCACTGTGAGTTACATTCTAAAATAGCCTGAAATGTTTACTCATCTTTATTTTTTACACCGACTCCAGACGTCTCCTGGCTGTAAAGCTCCTCTCTTCACGCGTTTCTCAGACAAACATTTTTCTCTCGTTCTAAACCTCAAAGTTCAATCCGTCCAGCAGTTCAGTCACAAACACCATCAGAGTTTTATGAAGATTTGTCAAATTCTACGTATTCTGTTCCTTCTATACGTCTGATCTGTATGGAGGAGACTGACTGATCAACAGCCAATCAGAACGCAGATCACAGCGAGCGTTTAGAAAATAATCACAATAAAAATCAGTTAAGCAGTGAGACTGAAGGAAAAGTTTAACACTTCTTATCAAAAATGAAGATTTTTTCCTTTTCATTCCATATTTTCAGCATAAGAGATTTTTTTCTACAAGTTCTTCATCTTCTCAGCTGATAAGCGTCTCAAACATTTTCTTTATTTCCCTTTAATTCCGTTTTTTAGACGTTTTCTGTCTCTTCATGCAGTTTTTACGTCTAGATCGTGTTTCTCTGGGGTTCCTCATATTTGCATCAAAAATCTTTTCCAGCAGTTTTGCTAAAATAAACTTTTATTCTTTTTGATAAAGAGGAAACATTCAAATCTGTTCATAATTCTGCGCTGCAGTCGAATCAAATGAAATCATCGGCGTTTTTACTCTCATCAGACTTTTCTCTCAGACGACTTAACGACGTATCAGACGGAGTCTCATCCCAGACCGATCACATCCTGATCCCTCAGGTGTGTCTGTGCGCGTTACCTGAAGCTCTGCCCCACAGCAGGTGAGGGCAGTGGACCAGGATCCCGGCGATGAAGAGCAGCCAGCCCATGGCGTCTGTGGCGCCGCTGAGCACGCCGCCGCCTTATAACCCTGCAGACCTGCTGAGTCACGGTGAGCTGGACTCCTCCATCCCTCCTCCAGCTCCTCAGCCGTCCATCCGCCCGGAACCAGGAGCCCTCCGTCCCAGCTGAGGGAGCTGCTGCGGAGGCCTCTGATTGGACGAGAGGAGGGGAAACGGTGGTCGGCGCTCGGCGTGACGCTGGAGTGTCAGTGAAGCAGAGAAAACGTCTTCAGAACCTCCTCATCCACAGCTCAGGGATCAGGAGGTCACCAGAGATCTGCTTCTGCTGAGGAGGACAAACCGTCAGGAACAGGATCACTCATGGAAGAACGCCTGAGGAATCTGGAGCTCCAAGGATCAAAGACGTTCACGGGCTGATCCAGCACTGCTTCCTGGTCGGTCATGTGACCATACAGTCTGCTAGAATGTCCTAATAATGATTATTCTGAAGTTGACGTGAATAGATTTGACTTTCATTCTCCTTCACTTATTTGTTCACATATTTAATTATCTTGAAGAAATACCAGAATCTGAAGAACTTCAGCTGCACCGTTCAGGAGCAGGTATTGATCTCTGAAGTTTGGATCAAGGTGTTCTGATCTATTGTAGGTGAGAGAATCGGATCAGGAACCACAGATGATCTGAATCGTTCCGTCAGCTGCTGGAAACCAAACTTCCTCCCAGAGTTCCTCCATCATCTGCTGCTCTGAATCTGGCTTCTGGAAACTAAATCAAACGTGTTGGAGGTGAGACGTTGAGATGTTTTCCACAGGAGACCTGGTTGTGTAGTCCGTCGGCTCTCCGGCGCCCTCTCTTGGTTCTGCCAAGGTTGTCTGGAGACCCACATGGGTTCTTTGAAGTGTTTAGTTAACGTGAAGCTAAAGTTAAACTCATGACTGGTTCATGTTCCACCATCATCTTCGTGTTTCAGAGTGAAGTCTGGAGGACAACACACCAACGGTCTTCTGTTCACTGAACCCGACCCGGAGATCTCCAGACGTTCACTGGAGTTTAGATGAAAGACTCTTCAGGTGTGAGGACTGAAGCTCAGGGATTCTGTATTCACCTGTGATGGGAGATTTCTGGACTTCTGATCATTCCAAGGATTCACCGTTTTCCCTGATAGACATCGACCTATCAGAGCAATCGGCTCTGAAACGACAAAACCAGTTTTGAAATAGAATAGATTCTGATTTAACTCTATTCACTGATTCTCTACCAAAACAAAAGCATCTTTTCATCCAGATTGTTTCTTTCTCTGATGAGGTTGATACCAAAACTCTCCACAGACCTGCTGGACCGGCTCTTCTGTCAAATCCAAGTCCAAAAGTTTGACCACATCTGATCTAGATGCTGATGGAGGTCAGAGGTCAGAGCATCTCTCCAGGTGGAGAACAGGGAGGAGGACAACCGCTTAGAATGCAGACGGAGATGTTCATGAAGAGAACACCCCACTGTGATTGGTTGAGAGGAAAGGCGGGGTGTTGAGCTGTAGAGACACAAACCAACACACCTGTAGACCAACACACCTGTAGACCAGCACACCTGTAGACCAGCACACCTGTAGACCAACACACCTGTAGACCAGCACACCTGTAGACCAGCACACCTGTAGACCAACACACCTGTAGACCAGCACACCTGTAGACCAATACACCTGTAGACCAGCACACCTGTAGACCAGCACACCTGTAGACCAACACACCTGTAGACCAACACCTGGGGCCCGTTCCAAGAAGCAGGTTTTGTTGGAACTCTGAGTTCCTGAACTCTAAATTCAGTAAAACTCTGAGTTTTCGGTTCCAGAAAGAGAGATAACTCAAACCCGGGAAAGTGGGTCAAACCAAGCCCGTTCCAAGAA
>NC_050527.1:28426259-28427761 GCF_002922805.2 Oryzias melastigma
CCTCTTTGATGGAGGAAAGCAGCACATTTGTCTTTTCCGCCATCGATGTTCCGCTTTGCTGCCAAGTTTCTCGTCTGACCGCTTCCATTTTTTAGCTTCCTAAAAAAACTTTTTTTTCTATGAAATTTGGAGGATTCATTATGAAAAACTGTAACCATAGATGTATGTATTCACATAGGTTTTAATCACTAGTAAAACTATTGTGGAAAGCTCCAAAAACAGGCCCAAAATGAAACGCAAACAATGCAAGAAAGGAGTCATCTTGTTTTTTTCTTGCCTTAAAAATAATGTTTTAAATATTTATTGTGAAATTGGGCAAAAATCTTCAGCAGTTGTCTGAAAATTGACCATTTTATAGTTAAAAAAAATGTTTCTTGCAACAAAATTTTATCAGTGCAATATTGTGATGTATACTTTAATTTGATATCTGCAATCAAAAGTTTTAACCCTTTAAGGGCGAACGTGTCGCCCCAGACACATTTGGACATGTGCTCTTTGTATTACCGTAACTCCTGAACCGTTTGCTCTATTTTAAAAATTTCAACAGTTTCTGAAAGCTGAGACATTGCGCTTTCTTGTGAATATCGGTTCATTACGGTAATTCTACCCAGAAGCCCGCGGGGGGCTCCGTTGTTTACCGGTGAGACAGACGGAGCGGAGGAGAGATGCAGAGACCGGAGCGGTCGAAGAGAGTTTTTATAACGGCGAAAAAAATAAGAAAAATGTCTGAAAGACGACCATGGTGGGAAATATAACCTTCAAGGAGGTTCAGAGAACATTTTGGGCCCGAAGGAGCAACAAGAAGGAGTCATTTTTGGCGAGAAAAGGTAAAGTTTGTGGTGCTGCATTTCCGTGTTTTTTGCTCTAGGAATCAAGCAGTTCCTAGCTAGTTTTTACTCTGAAACACAAACTGTGTGAGAGAAATGACATTCAGATGTCAGTTAGATTATTTTTTACTCATATATTATAAGTAATCTTATAAAATAGGCATATATTTATGTTTGTTCAGGAAGTAAATATCATAATAAATAAAAACCATGTTTCTTCAAGTGTCCTGTGGGCTGCAGCTGATGATGCTGGAGGACCAAAGAGGAGAAAACGTGAGGATGCTGGAGGTTCTGGTGATGTGGTCAGAGATCAAAGTTGCTCATCACATCAACAACAGTGGAAGAGATTCAGAACCATCTGATGGAGATCCTCATCCACTGAGATTCAACCCCAGACGGATCCCAGGTGTCCAACCATCTCTAAATACAGAAAACCATCACCAGGTGAAATCTTTTCCCACTGATGCTGCAAACTCTGCACCAAGAGCACTTCCTGGAAGTTTGGGACTTGTGACTGTCACTGGCAGCATCACCAAGACTTTTGAGGAGCCAAAGAGGACAGATCTCCCCTGTGTGACCAAAAACGCCTGTAGATATTTGGCATTTTATGCACTGTTTTTTTGCACAATTAGAGGGAAATATACAGAAATGTTGTTGTAAATTGTTTGACATTGG
>NC_050527.1:28427783-28428907 GCF_002922805.2 Oryzias melastigma
AATAAATTTAATCTTTTCACAGACAAAAGCTGTTGTTCATGTACATTTGCACTGTTTTTCTCACTAAAAACTCTAAAAATCACATTTCAATTTTGTGTTTTTTTACAATTTAAATTGGTCTAACACTATTTTAAAATAAAGAAAAAAGTAAAATGATTATTTATATTAAAAATTCATTGTCTTCTGGAAAAAGGGGCAAAAGCAGACATTTGTAGGACATTCTCTGACCCTTTCATAGTCAAAATTAGCAGAAAAGTCCAGGCGGACAGTTTGAGGCTTAGGCCTTAAAGGGTTAATGACACTTTAGCGAGTTATTCATCTCTCATCATCCGGCAGCTTCCTCCACGGAGCCAATCATGTCTGATAATGCACACCTGGAAGAGCATTATCCCGCTCAGACCATCCTCGCTCATGAACTAGAATATTAAATCCTGAATCAAAGTGCAATCCTCGTCTGTTCTACGGTTCTGCTGTGATGAACTCTAGAACCCTCGTCTGGTCCAAAGGAAAGCTCTCATTGAAGAGCCACTCCCACAGACGTTCTTGGAGGACATAAAGAAAATTCAGCTTCAAGTTGCATTTCTGAGGATTTCTTTATGAAATGATTGTGAGTCAGGAGCAGATGAAAAGATGCAGTTTGAAAAAGATTGGATCTGTATCCGTGGTTTGGACCCGCCCCCATTAAACCCATCGTCTGTCCACTGAAAACACTCGGCGTCACATTCCTGTACCGTCCACGTCCAGTTTCAGCAGAAACTGTCCTAGAAAACGACGGCCCGCAGGAGACTTTGGAGACGGATGAGAGGAGCTCAGATTCCAGGGAAGGACGGCACTTCCTGTTCCTCTGCTGGAAACAGGTGAGATTCCGGATCCAGCAGGAGGAGCAGACGTCGTCCTGAACTCCAGCTGACAAACACCAACTGAAGCTGAAACGCTTTTGTAAAACCTCTGCAGATTTTAAGGAGGAATAAGAAACATCTGGAGGTTTTCACTCAAACAGATCTTTAATTTCTTAATTTATTCCAGAAGAAAAAAAAGTTTATAATTTCTCTCCTCTAAAAAACAAAAGATTTCTTGTTGGATATTTCTGGAGGTTTAAGACTAAAATGTTGATTAATAAACTT
>NC_050527.1:28431776-28454088 GCF_002922805.2 Oryzias melastigma
AATTATTTGCACTGAAATTCCCTTTTCTCAGCTTCAGAATCCACTGGAATTGCGTTAATTGTGTTATTTTGCTGTCGCCAGAAATTTCCTCAGTGTTAAAGGGTTAAACCTGAATGGAGAGTAGAATTTTCAACCCCCAAAACGTCAAACGTTCAAATTTATTTCAGTTTTTTTGTTGCACTGCTTTTATTTTCTTACAATTAAAACAACCAAACAAAAAGACTTATCTGCAAATGGACAAAACCTTTTATAAATTAAGACAAAAGTACATTATTTTTTAAATAGTTCTGGGAAATAAAAATGCAGAGAATCCCCTTCTGCAGCAAACAATTGTATTACAATGATTTAAAAATGTGATGAACATAAACAGGTGTTAGGAGCCCTAAAATGGATCAACTGTCTGAATCCTAACAGCTCCTCTGATGTTTGAGAGGACAGAGAAGATAAAACGGTTAAAAGATAACTCTGGTTCTGTTCAGGACAAAATATTCACATCACAGAAGAGGAAACCTCAGACCTCAGGGAGGAAAATAATCTGCTTTTTAACACGGAATAGTGCAAGAAAAATAGTTGAATTACAGAAATCAAACTAGGACGTCTGTTAAAGTTATGGAGAAAATAAAATGATTTGTTCATCTACAGAACCTGAGGAGGAAAAGTCGAAACTGATTTTAAATGTTAATTAATTCAGTGTTCTAATTGGACAGGAAGCAGAAAGCTGGCAGAACCGGGTCAGACCCAAACAGGCTGCAGCTGTTTTGCAGAATGTGATCCAAGAAGAACCTACAGTGACATCAGTGCAACAAAAATATCTGAAATGTTTTATTTGGTTGACTTGGTTTGTAGTATTTTTAACATCATTTTATTTTTAATTAAAATGGGTCTGGATCTTTATGGGTTAAGTCTGGTGATGCTTCACCTGAACTCACCTGATCCCAGATTTTTAGTTTTTGAAAGTTTAAATATCGTCTTCCTGTAAAGTTCTTGTGTTTGACTGGAGCAAAAAACTGCCCAACATTTATATTTGTACTTTATTGTTTTAAATCACTTCATTCATAAAGTTTGACAGTAAATATTTCTACGGTTTTTAGGCTTTTTTAATGATAATAACTTATTTATGACTGTTTTGCATCATCTGACGGACCTGCTCCTCCTGAATGTCTTTCTCCTGATCTTCATTCTAACAGATCCTCTATCTAATCCTTCGGATTGGATCAGGAGAGATCCCCCGTCTTACCGGCTCGGTCGTGCGCGGATCCTCCCGCTCCTCTCCCGCCAGCCCGCGCTCGGTTCAGGGACGCGTTGCTCTGCAGCTCCGGCGCGCTCACGTGCGTAAAGAGCCGCTCCGTGGAGCCGTTCTTGTGCGTCTGGCAGCTCCGGAGGAGGACGCAGAACAGGAGGAGGGACCGGCAGGACTCCCGCGCGCTCAGCTGCATGGCTGCACGTGAGGGGGACGGAAGAGGATCGATGTCCCGCGCTGAGACGAGCCAGCGCGCGCGCGGAGACTCTTTTAAGGACCAGAGCGCCTCAGGTGCGTCTCCTTCGGGAGTCTCTGATTGGTCGTTGGACTGAGAAAACTCCGCCCATTCTGACTCATGTAAAAACTCCAGGATGCTGAAGATGTTAGTCAGAGAAAAGATGAAACATTTAAAGTTTTTTTATTTATTTCAGGAGGAACCTGAAACATGTCACGTGGTTTGGAGAGTTCACCTGAGAGGTTTCCTCGGATTCCTGCAGCTTCGGGCTTTGCTGATTTTACTTTTACTGAAATACTTTTTTTTCTTTCTTTGGTTTTAATTACATAAATATGCTTTTATTTTTAGCGAATGTCACATAATAAAAAAGTTATCAACTGGAGGAAAAAACTAGAACAATCTATAAACAATCTTCACCTCAAACATCTTTAAATCTGATGCTCTCACACATTTATTCATTTATTTGTCCTTTCTTTTTTTAAGTGTCTTCTTTATGTTTAAATCTTTGAGTTTTCTGTTTCTATAAAATATTTTAAAGCTCTTAAAAAGAACAGAAACAAACGCTCAGACATGTAAACTGAAATAAAAATGTCTAATTAGAAATAAACGAGCTAAAATAATTAAAATCCTAAATGTTGGGACCGTTCTGAACCACAGAGCAAACTTTTATTTATTTGATTGGTTGTTGGAGCCAAAGTCGTTATTTTACTGTTTGTTGAAAGTAAATAAGTTAGAATTAAAGTTTCACATAGTTATTCGAAAAGATGCTTTGTGCTTTTAGATTGAAGCAGAGATTGGAAGCGACACAGTTGGAGTTTTTGTAGTTTTGAATAAATAATCTGAGCGAAGAACAAGTGTCACTGCGTTTCAATAACAGTTGTTGGAACGGCTTCAAAAAGTGTCTCAGAAGAAGAAAAGAGTTTAACTACATCGATTCAGAACAACTCAAATGTTGGACCATCACTGATACGTTTTCATATCTCCTAACATGTTGGTTTCTCACATCAGATTTGATGACAGATTCTCCTTTAGCTGAAAGACTTTTATTTTCTAAAGTTTGACAGCATGAGTTGTAACATCACTTCCTGTTGTCTGTCTTCTGATTGGCTCTTTGTTTGATGTATAGAATCAAACACAACTTCTGCTTATTGATGAAATTCGTCCCTTTTTCATTTAACGGTTTCAGAACATTAATGTAATGTAATTTCTTTACCCAGCTAAATATTTTGGGTGTTTATTCTGCAGACTCCTGGCCGGTGAGACACTTTCCATTTTTTTTAAAACAATTCTACTTCAGGTTTACTTTTTTCTGTTTTAAACATAAAGATTTTAAATGTATTACAAACAAACATCCACATTTGTGTTTCCAACAGTGAAAAATAAACTGCATCCACTGCTCTGCGGGAATAACCAGCAATGCGTTGACTTTCATAAGTCCAGGTTCTTAATGGTGAATCTGAATGAAAATGTCTAAATGATACTTACTTTAAAAAGCCCATCCAACACGTTTGTGGGAGAGAAGCATCAAAGAAAAATGTCATCAACTTCAACTTCTCGTCTCCTGGTTTCAAACAGGTTTTTCAACAGTGCTGGAATTTTGAGAGATTCACATTTATAGAAAAAAAAATCATAAACCAACATTTTCTAACCTTAAATGCTTATTTTTAAAATAATTTTTGAACTGGATTTACATTTGAGCACATATAAATCTGTAATTGTGCAGCAGTTTTTGCAGCGACAGACCATAATAAGCAGTAATTCTCTCTCTGATCTGGATTCCTTTTTCAAACACACCAGCAGCTCTTTGCTTCACTGTTTGCTATGCAGACTCTCAACCGTACCTGAGCGCTTCAGGTGTTTCCTGTCGGACAGGTGAGCCGTCTGTCATTCGCTCCTCTCCGTCACGGTTTACGCTCCGTTTTGTCCTTCCTCAAACAGGAACCGGGGGCGGGGGGGGGGCTCATTCAGCCCGCTTCCGAGGGAAAATAAAGGAAAACTCAGTCGCTTCTCTCCACACCCCCCACCGGTGGGGATGGGGGGGCCGTGACCCTAAAACCGTGACACGATCCGAACCGTGACCCTAAAACCGTGACACGATCCGAACCGTGACCCTAAAACCGTGACACGATCCGAACCGTGACCCTAAAACTGACACGATCCAAACCGTGAGTTTTGTGATCCGTTACACCCCTAATCATCCTAATAAGACATATTTGGTCTCATGCACAGAGAACACAAATTGAATCCATTAAATAATTTGTCATATTTTCTAAAAGTTACTCAGTTAAATAAGGAGAGCTCTTGCAGCTTATTAGACCTGAATTCTGCTTTTGGTTCAGAAATGAAGAACAATCAAAACTATTGAATCAACCAAATGTATTTTTCTTCGTGTTAAAGACTTTAAGCTTCACCTTCCTCTAATGTCTGTCCAACTAAATTACTTTTCTTTTAGTTTCTTATTTTTGGAGGCTAAATATGAGCTTTATGTCCACATTTTAGCTTTAAGTGACATTTTCAAAAATAAAAATCTCTGAGGGTTAAAGGTTAAACTGAATTTGTTACTAAAAGGCAAAAACTTTGTCATTTAAGCTTTTTTAAATTAAATTTAGAAGATTTTTTTGTATTACTTTTTCAAACACTAACATTAGCTGTAGTGACAGATTCGGTGGTGAACCTTCCTTGTGTTTAGATGAAAAAACATCAAGACTTCCTGCAGCACGCTGCCCCCTGCTGGACATGTAAATACTGCAGCTTTGAAGGAAATTCTGGTTTTATCTGCTAAAAAGACTAAACTCAAACAGGAAACGTGAGGCAGAATCTGCAGCAGATCAATAATGGAGTGGAGTCCTTCAGGTGGTGAAGTTGGTCTTTATTCTGATGACAGGAACAGAACGCTCCACAGGTTTGGACTTCCCTCTCGCTCGTGCTGCATGAAGGTGGACCTACGGCGCCACAGCGAGGAGCTGTCACAAACATCAGTTCTCCAGAACCTGAGCGCTGTGGTAGAACGGCGCCCTCACGTTCAGACGTCTGTCCCATCGCCGTCCGGTTCCTGCAGTTCGCTCCGGTTTTAAGGCAGTTCGACTCCGTCTTCAGAGTGAGGACGTCCCACGAACACGAATGAAGGGACCGTTTGGAAAGCAGACGGCGGCGAGGCGCCGTGCAGCGCCGGTCCCTCGGCGGCTGTTTTCCTCCTGGAAACCTCCGGATTCTCCTCAGTGGTCGTCTGCCGGGACGGAGGCGGGCTCCGGCGTTTCTGCAGCCTCGCCGCTGGTCTCCACGGAGAGCTGCTGCATGGAGTCGGCAGCTTCCTGAGCGGCTCGGCTCTCCTCTGAAACACAGACGGACCATCAAAGGAACGAGGATTCATCCTGCAGGTCAGACAGAACATCTGCTTGAAACCTCACAGGAGAGTCTGACCTTTGCTCTGCTGCATCCTCAGTTTGGCTGCTTCAGCTTCCTGTTTCTCTCGCTGCTCCTGCAGCTTCTTACAGACCTTCTTGTGGGTGAACCAGTGCATCTTCTGGCAGGTTTGGCCGCAGTAGATCACCTGGAAAAGAGAAAGAAAAGTTTTGATTTCGTCACCTGGTGCGTTTGGCGAGTTCAGCCGTCCGTCTCTCACCGTTTTACAGATGGAGCACCTCTTCTGGGCTCCCTTCTCGCCGCAGGTGGTGCAGAACTCGGCGTCCATGAAGCCGACCTGGCCCGTGATGGCCTGAGTCAGCACCGACAGCGCCGTGGGGTCGTTGCCCTTCAAGAAAAGGGAAGTTCAGATCGTAAGCCGCTCTGCTCCGCCCCCGTCACGCTGAAAAACCATTTCACCGCCATCAAAGATCATCAATGAAAGAGGAGGAGCAGCTCGACCAAAGGAAACCACGAGAGCGCCAGAGAAAATGGCGGACGACATGGAGGATGGAGCCCGACAGAACCGACGGAGCAGAAGTTGTACTTTTATTTATTTTTGCTTTAATGTGACGTGGATTAATAAAGATGCAATCCATCAAAACATTTGGAGTTTAGCTTCTATTTTAGCAACATACTGTCGTTTTTGATTCATTTGTAATCTACTGGAGTTTTTAAGGCTAATTTAGAATTTAGCTCCTACTTTAGCAACAAGCTAATTTAGAATTTAGCTCCTACTTTAGCAACAAGCTAAAGCTTTAGGCTAATTTAGTTTATGCAGGAATTTTAGGCTAATCTGGAGTTAAGATAGTATTTAAGCAGTGAGACAGCTTTTTCAGCTAATTTGGAATCTATTGAGGTCTTTCATGCTAATTTGAGTTTAGCTCATATTTTAGCAACAGGCTAACGTTTTGGCTAATTTTTTTTCTACAGGGGTTTTTAAAGGCTAGTTTAGTGTTTAGCTTCTATTTTAGCAACATGCAAACGTTTTTGAACAATTGAGTTTATTTTAGGCTATTTTGGAGTTTAGCTAGTATTTAAGCAAAGAGCTAGCTTCTTTAGCTAATTTGACATCTACTAAGGTTTTTCTTTTTTTGCTAATTTTGAGTTTAGCTAATATTTTAGCAACATGTGAACCTTTTTGGCTAATTTGTCATCTACTGGGGTTTTTAGGCTAATTTAGAGATTAGCTTCTACTTAGCAACAGGCTAACGTTTTTGAACAATTCAGTTTACCAAAGAACTTTGGAGTTTAGCTAGTGTTTAAGCAACAAGTTAGCTTTTTTGTGCTAATTTGGAGTTTAGCTCATATTTAAGGAACATACAAAATATTTTTTTGCAAATTTAACACCTATTAAGGATTTTCAAGCAATTTTATTCCAAATTTGTCAGAAATGTAGGTCAACTTCAGCGCTCTTTCATAGTTCTTTTACAACATTTTCAGTCTTTTAGCAAATTTAACATTTTGCACTTTCAGTGAATCCTCCAGCGGTTAAAGTCAAATGTGTGTCCATTTCCAGTAAAAAGCTCCAGCATCTCCAGCGACCACTGTCATCAGAATGTGACAGGAAAGAGACTCACGATCTCCACGGGGGCGATGCTCCTCACCAGCTGCTGCAGCAGCGTGGCGTCGCAGTACGGAAACTTCCGGATACACTCCCGCACGAACTTCTCCTGGTAGACGGGGAAGCCGTCGGCGTCCCGGCCTTTCAGCAGACTGCAGGAGGAGAGCAGCGGTTAGTTTGTGGAGCGCCTCGCCCACACGGCCTCGCCAAAGCCGCTCGCCGACCTCCTGACCAGCCCGTCCAGCCCGTCCTCGCGCTCCTTCAGGAAGGAGGCGCACTTCCCCAGCACGCAGCTGATGAAGTGCATCTTCATGGCCAGGACCTCGTTCATGTCCTGCTGCTTGATGCACTTCTCACAGATCAGCTCCATCACCCGCCGGCACTTGTCCAGAGGCTCCGCCTCCGCCAGCAGCGGGTTCTCCTTCACCAGCAGGACCATCTGCAGGACAGAAGACGGCGTTCGTCTGTCTCACTGTCGACCTGAGGGGGCGGGTCCTGTGACGGCTCTCACCCTGACGGGGTTCAGGTTGGTGCTCATGATGATCTTGTGGAGCGGCCCGGCCAGTTTGGACGGCAGTTTGGGCTCCTTCTCCAGACCCTGCGCTTTGGTGTAATAGTCCAGCCGGGCGCGCGAGAAGAAGTTGTTGATGACGGTGACGCAGTCGTGCTGGCCTGAGGAGGAACCGCAGCAGCTGCTGTCAGACGGGAAGACACCGGTGTGGTGCGGAGGTACGTCGCCCTGCCAGAATGTGTTTCCCCGCTCTCAAGCATGATTTGTCTCCTAACTCATATTTTGTCCCAGAACGCGGAACAAGAAGGTGGATGTTTACGACAGACTTTATTCTGGGGTTTTTGGGAGTTTACTTCCAAATGGATTTCCTTTAAACATATTCAACTTTAAACGAGACGAGACACGAATTCTGTTCCCCCAATAATTTACAGTAGAAACAACAAATATTTAATAACTGTCTGTTGTTACATTCTTCATAACAAAGTCACGTTTCTTATCCTAAATTAGTCAAAGATCATTTTTTTTCTCTTTAACACAAGATGCTGTTTTTGTTTTACACAAAATATGAAAGGAAACAATAAAAATAAAACAATAAATTCCCAAAAGCCCCAGAATAAAGTCTGTCATAATCAACCATCTTCTTTTTTATGCTTTTAGGAACAAAAATATGAGAGTTACAAAACAAACCAATGCTCTGGGGAAACACATTCTGGTGGGGAGAAGTACTTTGGCACCACACCTGACGCTCTGAACGCTCCTCCATCGAGGGCGGAGCAAAAACAAACTCTGACGTCATGAAGGTAAAACACTCTTCAGAGAAATCAGATTTTCTTCAGATGCAGAACAGAATCCTCACTGACAAAGTCTGAAGGATTCAGCAACAGTTGAGCCAAACACGATTCTTCACGCACCGTTTTCAGTTTCACGTCTGAGGATCTTCTCTCTGTACGAGGCCGACGTGGGCTACTGCTCAGACTAAAAACGAGATCTCTCTGAGTCAGACTCCAGGTCTGCAGATTACCTGGATCAGGTGAGTTTAGCTAATTAGGATCTTCATGAGGAAACATGTTGGACCCTTGAGTTCTGGAGTCTGACTCCTGAGTCTCCAGGACGAGATCTAAGCTGGAAACACCTGAACGTACCGACAAAAGCCGCCATCTGCGCCGCCGTCCGCCCCACGGAGTTGGTCACGTCTGTTTCGGCGCCGGCGTCCAGCATCATCCAGGTGATGTCGGTCTTCCCTGCGGACGCAGAGCTCATATCAGAGGCGGGGATCAAACCGGAAGGCTCTTTCCGCCCGTGAACCCACCTGACAGGCCGGCGAACATCAGCGCCGTGTAGCCGTGCTCGTGCTGGTTACAGTTCACGTCGGCGCCGTGCTGCAGCAGCAGCCGGCACATGTCCGCCTTGCCTTTGTAGGCGGCGTGCATGAGCGGCGTCATCCCGTACTGCGGAGGAGACCAAAACACGGAGGTCATCGTCACGGTTACACACAGGTTTAGGCCACGCCTACTTCCAATGAATACATCATGTCAGCTTTATTGCATTAATATGTTTCTTTTGAAGTCACAGCTTTGAAGAATAAATGATTTTGATAAAAATGAATTGATTTGAGCTTAAAAACCTTCAATGCATGAAAATATTTATTTATTTGAAGTTAAGCTTTCATTTCATAAATTTAAAAACATTTTGATCCAAATGTAAACCAGACAAACTTTGTTCTGAGGAGATGTTGGTAAATCGCTGCAAAGACAAACAAACAAACAACATTTTTGCTCGTTGTTGACTCCAGATTTTGGGGATTCCTCCTGCAAAAACTGCAGATTTTCTTCATTATTAAAGAGGCGGTTAAACAAAACTAGAGTTTGAATCGGAAAAAAATGAAGCAGAAACTGACAATAAAACATTTTTTTTAGAGACAAAAGAATATTTTTAGGAAAATTTCTTGGATTTCTGAACTGTTTTTGATCAGTCAGTTGTGATGAAGAGAGAACCGAGCCAGAAAAAGAAGCTTCACTAAAATCTTGATCTTTGGGTCCAGAAGCTTCATGTCCTGACATTTACTGAAACCAACGTAAATGTCACAAAAACTCCTCCAGAAGGACCAGGGAGGTCCAGATCCTCTCAGAGTTTTCAGACTGATTTTAGATTTCACAAAAACATCCAAACACAAACAGGAAGTGAACGTCTTCAGAAAACGAGGACGGTTTTCTGTTACCTCATCCAGACAGTTGACCCGGACGTCCTTACAGCCCAGCAGCCTGGAGGCCTCCTGAACGTTTCCTGAAAGACACCAAGAGTTCGGATCCGGTCAGTCAGACAGAACCACAGAGAGGAGGAGTCTCGGTGTTGGGAGTAAAGCTCCACTGAAGACGGAGAAACCAAAACAAAGATTAGAGACAGATGGAAACTGAGAGTCTGATGGGAACCGACTTTAACTCAAAGTTTGTCAAAGTCCTCTGATATCTCCAGGTTTTAGGATCAGATTTAAAAACAGAACCAGAGGAGAACCAGAACGGACAGATGTTAAAGTGAAGCTCCAACAGGAGTGATGGTTCAGAGAAGTGCAGCAGTTTGGTCCAAACTAAACAGAACAGTTCAGCCGTGAGATGTTTCTGACCAGCCGCCTCCAGCTTTATGAACGTCTGGACTCCAATCCTTTATATTTTTGAAGACTTTTATGTTCATTTCTGCACATTTTGTAAACGATCTCAAATCTGGAAATGTATTTCCACCAGGAATTAGCTTAGAAACAAACCTTTGCTGGGGGCTAAAAATCCTTTTTTCATGCATTTTATTTAAAAATTAATAATTTTAATAATCATAATTCAACTTTGTGTTTTTCCAATGGAAAAAGGGGATTATAAAATTAAAATGTTGAAGATAATCAGACTTTTAATGCAATTTTGTTGATTTAGGAATGAAATCGTGAACTTGTGAGTCAAAACTGATTTATTTGGTGCTGATTCCGAACCCTGAGCTCCAGGCCGAGTCCAAACGCCATCGTCTCTGCTCCTCCATCCTTCAGAAGCAGATACCTCCAGATTATGACAGGAGAGCCGTCCTTCTGCTCTGCATCAGTCAAAGCTGATCCAAAGAAGAGCAACAAACCAGAACAGGACCTGCAGAGCCCACCTGTCCACCAGGTGGACCCGGAAGAGCTAAAGCAGAACCAGAACCAACAGAGCTCCATCTCTGATCAACACAGCTGCTGTCAACATCAAACCCAGACTTTAGTCATTCGGTGACGTCATCAAATTAAACACAGTCACCATGTGATCTTTATATTTCAAAATAAAAGGTCCAAATTATAAGTTTTATTTTCTTTTTAAATGTTTTAGCTAGTTGTTATTAGCTTACATTTTTCCAATAAAAATGCTGAAACTCTGAACACAAACATCTCTCCGGAGACACATCACTTTAGTCTTTAGTCAGACACGAATCAGGATCATTTCAGGAGAATCCAGAGCCTCAGCAGAGACACAAACGCTGACATTCTCCAACCAGCGGCAGCACGAGCTAGCAGGGATTAGCACAAGAAGCTTACCGGCGCTGATCACCTCAAACAGCTCCTTTTCCCGCGCAGACAGGTCTCCTTTTTTAGGAGCAGACATGGCGGCTCTTCCGGGAGTCCGAGAAATTATTGTCACCAAAACCTAACCCCGTTTCTGTCCGTAAAAGCCGTTTTCTCCGCGATTCTAACAGGCAGGATGGACGGGATGCTAATTCTGACTCTTCTTCACTCGAACGGAGCGAGGAACGAGAACCAACCTGCGGCTCAGCGGCGCCCCCTGGTGTCCGGAATCAGAACAGAAAACAGGGCTAAAGGATTTACTGCTGTGGTTGTTCATTTGTTAAACTATATATTTTTAAACCATTTATTTATTTATTTATTTATTCATTCATTCATTCCATTATTTATTCATTCACTCATTCTACTCTTGATGCTGGCAACCAAAATGATAAGTAATAATAATAATAATAAAATTAATAAATTTAACTGAAAAATACCAAAAGAAAATTGCTCTTAAGTTGTTCAGGGTTACATTAGAAAACAAATGAAAAAATACAAATTAATAGAAGTATTATGGACAAGTTGCATAGAGAGATAATTTATGCCATCATACAAGTATATTGATGCATATATTTTTTTCAAATTTTAGATGGACAAAGAAGAAAATTAAAATGATCATATCGTTGAAATATAAGAAAAGTAAAAAATCCCAAATTGTTTTAATAATCTGGCTGTTTAAAAAGCATTTATTTATGTTCAGTTCGATAAATTATCTCTAATATTGTGTTTTGATTTAATCATCAGCATCACATATTTCTAATATTACAAGAATTTATCCATTTTGCTCAAATAAAAACTATTTTTGTCAGTGTTGATTTAATTTAACAAACTTTGATTGTTTAGATAAATACAATAAAGCAACTTTATGTGTATATTGTAATTTAAAACGAGGTGACCTAAAATGCTTCACAGAAAAATACAAATATAAATTTAACATTGAAATCGAATTTGTTACAAGTTTAGTTTCAAAATCTTTTAAAACGAGATCAGAAGATGAAAGACTTTCAGCTCTTCCAAAAGAATGTATTTGAAGAGCTTCAAGGATTCTTGTTTCAGATGTAGGAAATGCTGGTTCTTCATCTTTGGTTCTGAGCTCCAGCAGACGGTCTGAGCATCAGGAGTCTGAGAGCTGCTGAACCATCAGAGGAACTCTGGTCCTGATGGAGACGTCTGAGAACATGCAGAGATGTTTTAGTGAAGGAAACTGTGACTGTTGTTGCTCCTTTAACCTTTATAAAAATGATTTTAACAAGTAGTAATGATGTACAGGTGGATTTATGACACCGTAGTGACAAACGGAAATACATTTAGCATTTTTAAGCTTTGATTTATTTATTTAAATATATTAAAAAAGCTTAAAATTAGCTTCAAATGTAAAAACAATCCGATTCACGTCAGATTTCCGATTATAAAGTAGCACATGCTGCTCACCAAAGCCCTCCTCAGACCTACGTGAACCCATCCACAGAACTGTATTTTAATGTAAATATGGGTCTTTATGGGTTAAATATCAAGAAGTGAGTTTATTTGAACCAAACCTTGTGTCGTGACCTTCATGGTGTCATCAGCATCTGACAGCTTTTCATATGATTTACATCCGGAGGAAGAGTCAGAGATGGAGGTGGAGCGCTCAAACCTGCAGGAATCCTCAGACTCTCCATTCTAAAACATTTTCTGAACTTTATTGACAAAGAAATTAAAGAAAAACTCGACAGTTTTTTAAAGATAAACATCAAAACAATGGAAATGACAAAGACTCTGATGATCCTCACGGGTGAGTAAACATTGATGCTGAATGAGACACGTTTAACTTCTGTTAAAATATAACTATAGGTGTTATTTATGTCTGGGAATAGAAATCATTTTGTTGTTTAATTTTAAGGATGTTATTTTAAAGTTGACTCCATTTTATTGTTATTATTTTAGAAACCAAAATGTAGATTTATGTTCTAATAATGAACACATCTTTTAGCTGTAATGATTTATTAAGATGAGTCAACTTGTACTAAGATTCACATATTGTTCATGTTTTATTCTAAAATGACTCATTTCTATTTATATCATTTGTTTATTGTCACTTTAATCAAAATAAAATATAATGAGGTTCATAAAATACAAAACATTTGCTTAGAAATAGCAAATACTCCTTATTAAAGTGTACAATGCTCAATTTGATGTATTTTGTTTTGGTAATTTCCTGTTAATTAAAAATATTTGCTGCTTTCTGGTCATTTTCCTCTAAGATTACAGTTCTTCTCCCAGTTTGAATTGAACACGAACATAAGTACAGATATGTGATGGATGACATCATTTTAAATTGTATTTAACCAGGTGGAACTTAACTTGTTGAGCTCAGGATCTCTTTTACATGAGTGACCTGGTCAGTGGTCAGCAGCACAGCGTCCAAAATAAAGCAACAATATAAGCAAAAAATACAATAAGCAGTGAAATTGGAATATGTACAAAATAAGATTTAAAGCTTAGGCGTCACAAAGTGACAAGACAGGATATTATATCTTAACAGGTATGGAGGGATTACAGGTGAATGAGGCATTCATGTCGTATTTTTGAGCTTTTAAGATCTAAGTGAGAATCAGGATTAGTTTCTAAAATAAAACCCAAGTTTCAGCTTCAGGTGATGCAGTAGAGCGACAACATGAAAGTCCAGCACAAAGACCAGGTACTTGAAGCTGTCTACTAATTGTTTAGATTTATTATTGTCAGTTTTTAGAACAGAAGTGAATTATTTCATGTTTGTGTAAAAATATCATCACTTTTGTTTTTTCTGTTTAAAACCATTTTAGAGACGAGATTGAACAACATTAAAAGCAGACTGTAAGAACTCAAACGCCTGAGCTAATGACTGAGAGCATGTAAACGACGGTGTCTTCTGCATAGAGATGCATTTAATATAAAAGGAGAACAGAATGGGACCTAGAACCAAACCCTGTGGGACGCCTTTCTTGATCTCACGTACGGGAGAAAGGGAGTTGGATATTTGACTCAGATGTTAAATGACTCGCGCTAAAACCATTTTGACAAGCTGGACAAATGTTTTAAATCATTAAAAACTCTTTAGTGAGGCCTGAAAACTCGGGAAAAGCTCGTGGAGAAGAATGTGGGTTCACTCGCACTTTCAGCAGATTTGTTTCGGTCCGGCCCAGGAAGTGTGTCCTTTGCATCAGAGACGATTGTTTGCCTGTTTCTGTCCATAGGTGCTGCTCTGTGGTGAACTCTCCACATTCTAACATTCTGAACTCTACTCAGGGCTGTGTTGTGTGTTCGTGTGCGAGTCCCAGCGCCACTACATCCTCATCCAGACTCCGGAAAACTGGACCGCAGCCCAGAGCTTCTGCCGGGAGAACTTCCTGGACCTGGCCGCCTTCGAGGACATGGAGGAGATGCAGAGAGCTCTGGCGGCGGCGGCGGGAGGCTGGGACGGCGGCGAGGTGTGGATCGGACTGTCGAAGGGGTCCACGCTGAGGTGGCACTGGTCCCTGACCGGCAAAGACCTCTACGGGGAGGGGGAGACGGACCACTTGGTTTGGGGCACGGTGACAGGCGATAACTGCGCCTTTTTCAAAACCGGGAGGCTCCACACGAGGTCGTGTGAGGACAAACGAC
Organism: Oryzias melastigma; assembly: GCF_002922805.2. NCBI lineage: Eukaryota > Metazoa > Chordata > Actinopteri > Beloniformes > Adrianichthyidae > Oryzias > Oryzias melastigma. The sequence goes on from NC_050527.1 coordinate 28,445,927, forward strand.
GGGCCGTTTGCTTTGACGGTAAGAATCAGAAAAAACTGATTCCAGTTAGTGACGTGGACCAGCAGTGGAGGTCCAAATACTGGGAGGTAGAGCTGCCACGATTGGTCGACTAGTAAAATAATAGTGTGTGGCAGAACTGTTTGAAGGGCAGTGCTGACATGTGGTCTGTGGAGTCTAAGGCAGTGCTGCCCCCTCCTGGTCCTCCAGAGCTCACCACCTTACCTGTTCCAGCTCTCCTGCTGCTGATTACCTGGACCAGGTGTGTTCACTCATTCAGAATGTTGATTCATCTGACTGAGCCAATCAGCAGCTAGCAGGGCTTGGAGATCTGGAGGACCAGGATTGGGCTCCTCTGGTCGAAGGAATACTTCTCATGGGAGTTAATGCAAACTCCTTTCAGGAGCCAAACAAGGATCGGATCGGTACGTCCTGACCATGAATCTGACGACCTGGAACGGCGCTCGAGATTTCTGCCGACAACACCACACAGACCTGAGCAGCCTGAGGAATGACGCAGAGTACCAGATGGTGGGGGAGGTCTCTGAAGGCCAGGAAGTCTACGTGGGCCTCTTCAGAGATCCCTGGGAGTGGTCGGACCAGACCGAGTCCTCGTTGAGGTTCTGGAGGCCGACCCAAACAGTCAACACTGCGTTTACTGATAACTGTGTGGCTCTGCTGAGGGCGGAGTCTGGTCATTGGGGAGACATGGAGTGCAGCATCGAGAGGCCGTTCCTGTGTTCCTACGGTGAGTACAGACACAACCGAACAAACCAGAACGCAGACATGACCTCAAACGACTTTTCTGTGTCTCAGCCATGAAGGATCTGCAGTTCACCAAAGTGAAAGTCAGAATCCAGGACTCCACGCTGGATCCGAACGAGCCGAGGGTGCAGGAGAGCCTCCTGGAGCAGGTCAGCCTCAGACGGTTCCTCCGGGGTTTTGGTGAAGCAGATGGAACAGAAACGTCTGTCGTCTCCCTCCGCAGATGAAGCTGGAGCTGAAGAAGACCACGAGCATCGGCGTCCGTCTGAGCTGGAGGAGCGGCTCCGATGGGAAAGTGTTCGTGAAGAAGAGTCCACCCGGAAATGTCTGAGTGTTTGTGTGACCACATAAAACCAGACATGAACACAATCGTGGATGTTGGAAGAAGATGAGTTCTGCTAGAACACAACTTCTTCCCTTTAGAAGAAGATTCCACATCATGTTTGCATATTTAGTTGATTCATTTACACATTTTTTGTTCTTCAAAAATAAATGGATGCATTTACTTTGCTTGCCACGCCCACATTTCATGTCCTTTCTGAAGACAGCGGCTTGTTTGAGATGAATCGCAGCATCGCTGTGGAATCATGGATTTGTTTCTCCAGCAGTGATCCTCTAGAGCCTCAGAAACATAAACAAAGCTGTCCAGCTTTTGCCTAATTCACCCTCCAGCACTGAGATGCAAAGATGAGCGACAGTTTGCATGAACAGGAAGGGAAGAGTCGGCTCATTTACATTTGGGAAGGAAAAGAGATCCAGGAGGAGATCCGTGTCACGGCGACAGGAAGAGAGATCCAGGAGGAGATCGGTGTCAGCGACAGGAAGAGAGATCCAGGAGGAGATCGGTGTCACGGCGACAGGAAGAGAGATCCAGGAGGAGATCCGTGTCACGGCGACAGGAAGAGAGATCCAGGAGGATTGATCCACAGATTTACTAGAAGAGAAAAACACCAACATGTGTGGAAGAAAACTCTAGAAACTAGACAACAAATGGATAGAAGCTAAAAACAAATGAGCTGATGCTCCTTAAAGACCCACTCCCATTAAAATGCCGTTTTTAACATTTTCTTAGAGCATTTTTCTGATGATGGAGGACAAATATAAAGAAAATTAAGCCTAAAATTGCATTTCGGAGTATTTGTAGCGTTTGCACTTCAATGTCTAGTTTTTTTCCGCAGCATTTTGCTGACCATCTCCTCGTTTGCTCTTTTGAGTCAAACAGAACTCATCTGTCTTCATTAGAATCATTTACTGGAGAGGTTCTCTTGTGCTGCATTAGTGTTTTAATTATATTGAAATATGATGATCAGATGATCTGTATGGATGAAAATCCTGTAAAGACGAAAACAAACCCAAACTTGTTATGTTACTTTTGTCTCCACATCCAAAATATCAAATGTCTCCTGGTCATTATTTATTTAAGACAGTAACAGCCTGTCTTAATATGACATTGAAAAATGCAAACATATAAGATTGAGGCCTTTTAGGCCACTTTTCATCTTAAATCAGAACCCTCACTTCCTGTTTCTGGTGGTCAGAAGAACCCCGGATGTTAGGAGATCCAGGACACAAAGTTTAACAGACATCCAAAGTAAAAATAACCAGAAATAAAACTGTGAATGACTGGAAACCTCAGAATTATGCTGAGAACACATGAGCCAACACTAGAACCCAGAGACAGCTTCATAACCTCTGAACGAATCGGTAACAGTGCAGGCAGCTGTGACAGGTCAACGGACCCTCACAGGAAAGGAGGCGGAGCCAACATGCACCAACACCACAAACCAGAACAAAAACAAAAGAGACAAACGAGAATTTTAACCCCAGAAAGGTAGAATCTTATTCTGAAGATTTAAATCTGTATATAAATACAGTTTGTTGGGATTTTAATGCTTCTCTGTAAATCTTGATTTATGATTCCTGCACTGATTTCCATCTTATACACTCTTGAAAACATGTAATAAAGTCTTCAGTTGATATTATTACCAAGAAAAGAAACAAGAAAATCATCATCCTCACAGTATTTGTCATCGTTTTAAACTGTGACCTTAAAATACTGTTTACAGTCAAACCTGGAGGGATGTAGCAGTAGAGGTAGTAGTTTGTAGAAAATGGTTTCTCGAGCGCATACAGAACAACCTTTTCTCTTTTTTGTTTAACTTCAATGTCCCTTTAGGGCTTTTGTGTTTTATCACATTTATGTTCATGTAATTGTCAGTTCTCCTGAATTTAAACCAGATTTTCATATCATTTTAGTTCTATTTTATTGTCAGGACAAAAGTGTGGATTCAATACATTTTAAAAATAAGGGTTTTGAATTAATAATGCTCCGAACTATAACACTCATATGTACATAAGGGTATCACTTTGAATACAACTTTATTTATCTATTTTTTTTATTATTTTAGATAAAATATTAACAATTTATGAAAAATCTATGATAATAATAATAATAATCATAATAATCATAAATGACCTGAAGCTGTAGCTATACTCCAGACCGTTAGGGGGCAGTAGTGGTCATTCGAGCTCTAATTAGAGTTTTATTTAAAGCCTGTTTCTTTAAATTCCTCGGACATGTTGTTGGTTTTTCACTTCCGGATCTCACATATTCACCTGCCCGGACCCTGAACCCGCGTCTTCCAGCGGAGGATGCTGTGATTCGGTGACATGACTCCGGAGCAGCAGGACTTCGTCCTCCGGGCCTGCGGGGCCTCCTCCCTCTGCGCAGGCGCGACGATCCAGAGCCTGTGGAGCGGCTACGGGGAGATCGTGCGCGTGCACCTGCAGGGCAGCCGGCGGCCCTCCGTCATCCTCAAACACGTCAAGTTCCCGGTGGAGGCGGAGCATCCCGGCGGCTGGAACACGGACCGCTCCCACAGGCGGAAGGTCCGGTCCTACCAGGTGGAGACGAACTGGTACCAGAACTTCTCCACCGACGACAGCTGCCGCATCCCCGCCTGCCTGGCCGCCTGTTCCCATGGCGACGAGATGCTGATAGTTCTGGAGGATCTGGATGTGGCGGGATTTGATGGGAGACGGTATGAGAACGTGTTTTAAATGAGGTGGTCGTGGAGCAGCAGCAGCAGGAGGAGGAGGAGCAGTAGTCAGTGACTTCAGCCAGATTGTTTTTGCAACGAGTTTAAAAATGTAAAAAAGGTCTAAAAAGAAATAGGCCCAAACAGACATGACTGGTGTGTATCAGAACACCAAATACACAAACACACACAGGCCTAACCGCTAAAAAGTTCTAGATTGTTTCATCATTGTTTCACTGTTATTATTCTTATTCTTCAGCTTTCTAACGAACCGTTTTGCTAACATCTGACCCCCGCCACACACTCGAAAAGTCACCAAAATTTGCACACTTAAGGAAAATTGTAAAATAATTCTTTGAAGAGTGTACGAAATTTTACACACATGCCGCTAGTCTCACTCTACAACTTGTTAAACTTAAACAAAAGTCTAATATTTTGGACTTTGTTTCATTTTTAAACCGCAGTCTGGTGCAGTTTTAAACCCCTCTGGGTGTTGAGGAAACATCTGCACCACATGTGAGCTGAACTTTAACCAGCAGCTGACGGATGATGTTTGTCAAACATCTGTTTATTGCAGCACCAGCGTGAAGGACCAGGAGATCAGAGCCTGCCTGGGTTGGCTTGCCCACTTCCACGCTCTCTTCCTGGGCGTTGAACCGGAGGGTTTGTGGCCCGTGGGGACCTACTGGCACCTGGAGACCCGTCCGGACGAGCTGGAGGCCATGGACGACGCCGAGCTCAAAGCCGCCGCCGCCGACATCGACCGTACGCTCAACGAGTGCCGCTTCAAGACCATCGTTCACGGAGACGCCAAGCTGGCCAACTTCTGCTTCTCCCCGAGCGGACAGGAGGTGGCGGCCGTGGACTTCCAGTACGTGGGAGGCGGCTGCGGGATGAAGGATGTGGTGTACTTCCTCGGCAGCTGCATGGACGAGAGGGAGTGTGAGAAGAGAGTCCCGGGACTGCTGGACCTTTACTTCTCCGAGCTGAAGGCGGCGCTGAGGCGGGACGTGGACGGCGACGCTCTGGAGAAAGAGTGGAGGGACATGTTTGCGTTTGCGTGGACGGACTTTCACCGCTTCCTGCTGGGATGGATGCCGGGACACTGGAAGATCAACCGATACAGCAAACGGTTAACCAGGGAGGTTCTGTGCAAGATACAGAACCGGAAAAAGAACCACTGAACCGCCGACGCCTTCAAAAGAACCAAAACACGGACAGAGAAACGAGTCTTGTGCTGTTCGTTGTCAGACCAATAAAAATCTGTTCCAGTGGTTGAACTTTGGTTCTTATGGTCAACAGTTCGACTTTATCAGTGAAGGGATGAGTCCAAAAATGAGCAGAATTTTTATGTTTCTATGAGCAGTTTTAAAGGATGAGAAGATGCAGAAGCTAAACAGGTTACTAAAGCAACGATCAAACGAACAAAGAAAGACGGTATTATGTTTGTAAATCTTTATTCCCATTTAGGAATGACAACATTTATTATTTTGCATTTATTTGAGTATTTTCAAATCACATAAAGTTATTAATTTCTTGACGAACAGGAATGGATGTACCCTTTTAAAAGGATGTTTAAAATGTAAATTAGAAAACAATGGTTTCTTTTTTTTATCCTTGCTAAACGTTCTACACTGATACTTGATATTTGAGTTTACTGCAGGCGGTGCAGGAATTGAATTCGTCTTCAGAATAAATTAGAAAACAAAACATCCTGCCTCACTTTATTCTAATGAAAGAAGTACACTTGTAGAACACTTAAGTATTTTGCATTATTTTTTCACTATTATTACAAGTAATAATACAAACAAAGCTGTGTTGGACCAAACGCCGTAAACAATAGTTTGTTAGTTTCCAAGGAGCAGATGACATTCTTAAACCAAAACAGAAAACTCATAAAACAAACAGAAGAACCATTTTCTTATTCAAACTACATTTACGTTTTCCTTGTTCTTCATTTGCATCATTTCATCAAACAAAAACTCTATTTGTGTCACTTTTTAAAGAATTAAACTGTCAACTCGGATCAATTTAAATCAATAAAAAGCAGCAGAATTTTTTCTCCAAAGTCTAAACTTTTCTGGAATGTTGATCTCTCTTCTAAACCTCAAACGGCAGGAAATGACGTCGGTAAAAAGCTGCTCTCTGGTTTGCTTCTGTAACAACAATGATGAGACTATAACATATTTATTTTGGACTTGTTCTCACACTTCATTTGGTCAAAAAACACATTCTTCCTGATGTTTCTTTTTGTTTTAAACACATATTTTGGGTTTTTTTTTATACAGGGAAGATGATAAAACCAATGTACTTAATTTAATTTTTCTTTTAGCTAAATTTCATATTCATAAATGTAAATATACATCTGCTAAAGCTCTCTTACCAGTTTTCATTGCTGAGGTAAAAAAAAATATATAACTATAAAAAATTCTGGATATTTAAAAGCTAATAGAACCTGTATGTTATTTTAAAAATATGCTCTGGATAGTTGGTAAACCATCGGGTCTTACTTTATGTTTATTTAGTGATTTATTCAGCATGTCTGAACCTGATCTCATCTGTTTTCTCTTAAAACATTTAATATTCTTTTTATTGGCCCCTCTTGATCTTTTTTCTCCGTTTATCTATGTGTCTTAAGGTTTTGCAAATAAAGTTTATAAAAAAAAAGTTTGTTTTGTTTCCTTGTCCCCGCCCCCTCGCGTCAGCTGTTGGCACCGACGTGGTCACGTGACTTCCGCTCTCGGGCCGACATTACAACAACAAGCGAGCAGCTCGGAGGAGCGGCCCGGAGGAGCAGCGGGGGCGCGAGGAGACGGTGACCGGAGCGAGCAGGTACCGGAGGTTCTGGACGGAGAACAAACGCTGCTCTGAACGCGACACACGGTTCGATCCGAACTCCCTGCGGTCCGGTCCGCCCAGCCCGCTAAGTGGCTAGCTTCGCTACGCTAACCGAGCTCAAATAAAAGTCAAGCTTTATTTACACCGCGCTGCTCTGACAAACGACCGTTCGTGACGTCACCAACCACTGACCCCGAGAGGCGCGTGAGCGGGAGGAGGGGGGGTCGCGGTTCGGTGAGAGTTCTGACAGTTTACGGGAAAGGTGACACGACGCGGCAGGTGCAGGAAGTGAACCGAGGCTCGCGACCCCCCACCCCCCCCGGGAGCGCTGGCTCCTGCGCGCGCGCGCCGTCCCCCTCCCACCGTTAATGTCGTCACCTGTCAGGAATGAAACGAGTTAATTCTGACTTATAATACATGTTTTTAGATTTAGTTCTCTTACTAAGTTTATTTAAAGCAAGTTGGAAACTTGAACTCTTATTATCAATATTATATCACGTATGTTATATAAGGATATTATGACATTCATAACTACATAATAATGTACATCATAATGTACAATAAGGAACATACTGATGTATTCAAGTATGATGACTTAATTACACATGTAATATAACGACACACATTAGGACATATGGAAGTATGATCTGATGTTTATAATGACGCGACTGTAATGTTGTAATAACATTCGTAAGTATTTAAAAGCTATATTTGAATTCTCTCTAATCTCTAACTTCTATAAAACTATATACTGCAGGACTTTCTCCTCACCTGGATTTTAAAAACAATCCAGACACCGTTCTCACTACTTCTTCATTTTTTTAAGCTGGAATTATGACATAGCTACTTTCACAAAGTGAAAATCTGATCAACACAAGAATTTTACAGCGACTATTTATGAATCCATTGTCTTGTGAAGATGAAAACATTTATTGTTTATTAAAAAATACATAGGAGCTGAGTTGTGTTTGTGTTTTTGTTGACCACACCTCCAACAAAATAAACGGAAACTGAACTCCAGCTTTTCTAAGACTTCAGTTTGAAGCTGCAGAGGTTTGACCTCAGAACTGATGTCTGGGCGTGAGCGCCATCGTGGACCTCCTTTCTGCTTCAGATGTTCCTGAAAGTCCATCTCTCTGATGAAGTTTGACCCCCGCTCTTTCTGATCCTTCAGCAGGAGCCAGCACAGGAACCCCCCCAGCCATGTTCTAGTGGAAATGTCCAACCTTTAGGAGCGTCGGTCCCCATCGGAGCAAAGTCAGAGTCGGCCTTCGCCTAACATGAGCCATGGACTCTGGGGGAGTGGACAGTCCAGTGACCCTGATCATCAAGGCCCCCAACCAGAAGTATGAGGACCAGACCATCAACTGCTTCCTGAACTGGACCGTGGAGAGGCTGAAGAGCCACATCTCCAAAGTCTACCCCAGCAGACCGGTGAGTGAGCGGGGGACGCCCGGCTTCCTGTGTGGGGCGGGGCTAAGACAGGCTTCCTGTGTGAGGCGGGGCTAAGAAAATCTTCCTGTG
>NC_050527.1:28454737-28464257 GCF_002922805.2 Oryzias melastigma
GGCGGGGCTAAGACAGGTTTCCTGTGTGGGGCGGGGCTAATATAGATTTCCTGTTTGGAGCTGGGATCTGAACACAGCTACACAGGAGCTGCAGAGCAGATCTGAAGGTCTGCGCAGACGTGCGGCTGGTTCATTTCCTGCACACCTGGCGTCCAGCTCAGATCCGATCACCTGTCTGTGTTGCAGCTGTCCAGGGACCAGCGGCTGGTGTACTCGGGACGCCTCCTTCAGGACCACCTGCAGCTCGGAGACGTGCTCCGGAAGGTAGGAGTCTGGAGACCGAATGTTTACGCTCTGGGCGTGTTTGAGAGGAGAAACGTTTGTCTGCTGTTGATGCTGAAATAAGAACAACAAGAGTTTAAATTCATCATTAAAATTATCCGGAAAAATCTCAACAAAGTAGAACTTTTTTACATATTTTATTCTTACATAATATAAACTATAAGAAAACATAATTTCATTCATCAAAAGTTTATTTTATAAGTGAAAATTATATATTTTAGTCAGTCCTGTTGACTTCTGTTTTTGTGGTGGAACAGAAACAGCTGATTTCCCCCACAGAGCGTTTTAACTCTCCGGCTGGACTTCTTCCTACTTTTGCTTTCGGTTGTTTCTCATCTCTTTTGTTTTTTCCATCTGCCCCCGGTGCCCCCCCCCCGCAGCAGGACGAATACCACATGATGCACCTGGTGTGTGCCTCCCACAGTCCTCCAGCGTCTCCGGTCCCTCGGACTCCTTCCAGCTCGTCCGACTCCAGCGTGAGTCACTGCACCCCAGATACATGCAGACTAACCTGGAGGGGGGAGACTGCCCCCTCCAGGTTAGGAGGAGTCCTGGAGGGAGGGGTGGGTCATGGCGGTGTGGATCTTTGCTCCTCCCCCTACAGAGACCTCGGGGTCTCCCTTTAGAGAATAATGAAGCAGTATGTCCAAGTGGGAGGAGTCCTGGGAAAATGGGTGGGGTCCTGACTAAGTGGGAGGAGTCCTGGAAAAATGGGTGGGGTGCTGACTAAGTGGGAGGAGTCCTGACTAAGTGGGAGGAGTCCTAACTAAGTGGGAGGAGTCCTGACTAAGAGGGAGGAGTCCTGACTAAGTGGGAGGGGTCCTAGATAAATGGGTGGGGTGCTGACTGAGTGGGAGGAGTCCTGACTAAGTGGGAGGGGTCCTGGATAAATGGGAGGAGTCCTGACTAAGTGGGAGGAGTCCTGACCGGACCTTGTGTTTCAGCTGCCGGTGACCGTTTCCGTCTGTTTATGTTCAGACTTCAGACGATTCGCTGAGCCCAGAGAACCCGCCGGCCTCCTCCCCCATCCCAGGAAGTTCTGACGGGTTGAGGTACCGCTTCCCGCCGTACGCCCAGTGGTGAGCAGAGCCGCCATGACAGTCGTCGTCTTCCTTCTCATGAGTGGATCTGAGGCTTCAGAGGTGGTTTGATCTTTTCCCTCCACAGGCCGGCTGCAGCACAAGTCCCTCTAAACGGCGGGCTGCCCCCCCACGTGCCCCTCCACCCCGCGTACATGCCCCTGCAGATGCTGTGGTGGCAGCAGATGTACGCGCGTCAGTACTACCTGCAGTAGTAAGTGTGGCTCCTCCAGGTCGCCGCCGCGTCTCGTCACGCGTCTCGTCACGCGTCTTCATTCTTTTGCTCCTCTGGTTTTCAGCCATGCGGCCGTGGCGTCCGCCCAGCCCGCCGCCCCGCCGGCACCCGCCCCCTCCCCCTCGCCACTGCCCCCCGCTCAGCCCAACGAGCCCGTGCAGCCGCTCGGCCCCGCCCACAACCCCCTGCCAGAGGACCAGCCGGCCAACCCCATCCAGATGAACGCGCAGGGCGGGCCGGTGCTGAACGACGACGAGCTGAACCGCGACTGGCTGGACTGGCTGTACACGGTGTCCCGCGCCAGCGTCCTGCTCAGCATCGTCTACTTCTACTCCTCCTTCAGCCGCTTCGTCATGGTGGCCGGCGCCATGCTGCTCGTCTACCTGTGAGTCACACCTGTCGGGGACATTTGTCAGTCTCACCTCTCAGTCACACCTGGTGCGTCTGGGAGTCATGCACACCTGTTGGTCACACCTGTGGGGCTCACCTGTTGTATCTGTCCTCCACACCTGTCACACCTGTCAGTCACATCTGTGAGACACACCTGTCACACCTGTCAGTTGTGCCTGTTAGCATCCGTTGAACTAAACGTAAACTAGAACAGGAAACTTTGTGTTTTTACTGTTCTAAGGAAAATCTGTTTTTATTTTTGAACGTTTTCCTTTTTAAGGTTAGACCTACACGCTTCAGCTGTGCCTTTCAGAATAAAAGTCTTCCCATATTTGTATTTATTTTTGGTTGTTAGACAGTAAAAGCGTTTGTGTTTGCAGGTACCAGGCGGGATGGGCGATCTTCAGACCGGAGCAGCAGAACTTCAGAGGAGTGGACCGGGCCGGCGCTCCTCAGGGGGAGGCAGAAAGACGGCAGGACCTCCAGGAAATGGTAAGCTCCGCCTCCTGCCGGCGTAAGTCGTTTTCAGTACAGATCGACCTGCAGGCAGAACGGAGATCTGCTTTAGCTTTAATAACATCCAGTCCCCTGGCTCCACCCAACGTGTCCCGTGTTCTGCCTCAGGAGCGCCTGATGGATGACGGGATGGAGGACGAGGACAGCGCTGAGGAGGGGGGCGGCGGTCCAGAGGATCCGACCGCTGCAGCTCAGCCAGAACCCAGCTTACTGACCACAGCGTGGTCCTTCATCAGCACCTTCTTCACCTCCCTCCTCCCTGAGAGACCCCCCCACCTGGCCAACTAGACCCCGCCCCCCCAGCTGTCAGCAGGTGTTCGTCCTGCTGCCGGCGTTTGAAGTGGTTCAGAGACGAGCGGAGAAGGACGTGTAGCGATGGGAACGGACTTGAAGGTTTTTGTGTTTATCTTCCTGAGTGATGGTGACGGTCGGCGCCGGCGGACGAGCTCCTCCTCCTGCCCGAGCGCCGACGAGGATCGGAAGCTTTTATGGAGAAACGGGACTCAGATTTCAACCGGATCTCCCTGAAGCGGGAGCGTTGATCTTAAAAGGTTCAGGTGGGCGGGACGTGCAGCAGATAATTGAGCACAGCGTCTCCCACCGTATGTATCTGATCATATGTATTTAACACATGTAAGTATACGCATCTCTGACTCTTGATTATGTGCTTTTTGAATAAAAACTTTGCTGAATTTATGTGGACTTCCTGTGCATTACCCTGATGCTCCTGTAGGGGCAGCATCTACTGTCAGAATAGATGGAGGAGAATCTGATGTAGCCTCACTGTGTATCAACTCACACAGTCCTCATTCACAAAGTCTCAAATGCTTAATAAAGGATTTTTAAAAATAATTTATTGTTTTACAAACTCTTCAGCTTCTTCATCTGCTGGGAGATGAAAATGATGAGACATTTCTCAAAGTTCTACTGTAGATTTTTGCAGTAATTGCAGTAGAAATGATAATAAAGTTTAATTCCTTTTCTAAATTGCTCCGATTGTGACCATCAGATCAAACCTGGAGGTTCGATCTTTCCTCGTTCCAGACTGGATTCATATGAGTGACGGACTCACTTTATTGTGAAAGGGTGCAGACTCTGTTCTACAGCAGCTGGAGCCAAACGTGTCCATCCTGTCTCCACACGTATGATCGGTTCCACCGGAGTTCTGAAGAACAACCGATTCGGTCAGAGCAAAGATTTAGCTGTGGTCCAGGGAGGGTTTGTTTTAGTGCTGAGAAAATTCAAAACGATTAAAACATTTTCCATCTGGAACGTTGAAATCCAAAACATGAGGCAGGACAACATTGAATACTGTAAATAGAGAGCTAGAACAAAGTCTGAGCAGCAGAAGATAATATTAAATATAAATAACAATATAATTAATACAATGATTGAAATAAAATCAAAAGAAACAAATGCATGAATGCAGATAAACAATTCCAGAGTTCTTCTGTTATGTATTTTTGAAGGAATACTAAAGCATGAGATCAGGATTTTGTTTTTAGTCTAAAACCTCGATAAATTGTCTTGGGGGGGGTCTTCATCTCAGTCATCCTACGATAATTAAACAAAAAAGTTTATTGCAGATACAAAATAAAGACTAAAAGCCATTTCTCAAATAATTACAAGGTAACAGAAATTAGGATGAAAGATGAAAAGTTTTCTTTGAGTTATGAAGCAAGTTTAGAGTAAAATATTAGCATGAAGGAACAAATTAAGTCACAGAAGTGAATTTTTGGCAGCTGAAAGAGTCAAAACACATTTTTTTTCCTATAAAATTATAGAATTTTTCTTTAATGAAATGTTGAAAGTCAAATATTTGAGATCTGGAGTTTCATTTTTAAGATTTTAAGACACATTTAGATGAAAATGGTGTTTTTGGTCATTTTAACATCAGCATTCTTCTGATGACAGAACACATATGAAGAATATTACGCTTAACATTTGAAACATAAAATAAATCATGGAGACTGCTTGTAATTCCCGTGCAGCGAGTCCAGACACAAGTGGTTTCCTTTTACAGGTGAAATTATTGATGTCTTACACACCGTGAAAACTATAAAAAACACAAACAAAACAATTAATTCTTAACAAAGTAAATACAAACTCAATAATAAACGTTCACACTCACAATAAACATACCTCGTTGGCTGTACACTGCCAAAACAGGAATTAGAACTTTTCTTTTCTTTTCTTTGGCTTCTTTTCTTGATGGATGTTGATCTTCTCAACGGATCTTACTTCTTTCAACTCTTCTTTTCCTTTTTTACTCATTTACGTCTCTGCTTTCTGATTTAGCTAACCTCAGCGCCATCTAACGGTGGCTTGGAAAACTACACATTCTAAAATAATCTTAAACCTTCAAAATACACATTAAAGTCAAAAGAAAATGTAGCAGTTACACTGCTGGCTCAGCCATGTCGACCGTCTGAGTCAGCAGCTCCTGCTAACGGCTGCCGAACCAAAACTACCTCAAGAAAACAAACAAACAAACAAACTAAGACTACCAGACCCCAAACTAAAATACCAAACCCAGCAGTGTAAGACTGCTGAGGATCAAGAACAAAACAAACCAGCCCAGATGCTGCACAGCCTGCTGCTCTGCTCCCTGTCTACCTGAGTGAGGCCTCCTAAACGTCATTATCCAGCAGGTGAGGATTAAGGCTCGATGGTCACACCTGGCAGGTGAGCAGAAGGTCTGGATGGAAACAGCTGCTGCAGTGGAACCAGACAATAAAATGGAGTTTGAAAAAGATTGTTTATGTGACATAGAAAACAAACTGGGCGGGGCCACAAACTCCCAGCTCCGCCCCGTTCTGATGGAGACGCATAGATCCATGAACGTCTTTGTTTTCCTCGTCTGAGCCGGGATCTGGATCAGAACTGGATGGAGATGATATGGCTGCCATTTTTGTTGGGATGTGAGGGCTGTAAGCTAGTGGGAGAGGGTAAACAGATGGATGATGGGAAATGAGGGCAGGCTTACTCCATGCTAACAGTTTGTAGAACCATGTAGAACCCCCCCTCACCCCCCGTCTCTTTAGGCCTTATTTTAAGCACTTTTGTTTTGCTGCTCTCCGTTGCTTCATAACTGCATTACAGGGAGTAAATGAATCAGGAGAGAGCGGGGAAGCAGCGCCGCCGCCGCCGCCGCCCCGGTGTCAGGCCCGGTTTGGGCTCAGGAGCTGGAAGTCAGCCGTCTGAGGGGGACGTTTCTCTGCAGGAAGTGGAATGAGTTCGGGCTCTGCCAGGAAGCGCTGTCGTCCCCGTTTGTCCTCAGACAACTTTTCCTTCGCCGTGTTTCTTCCCTTCAACGATTTCCTGCTGTCTGCCAGCAGGCCCCACATTTCAGCACAAGCCGCCGCGCGTGTTGGCGTCCTTTGTCCTGCCTGAAGCATTTGCTGGCCTGTTTGTTAAAAGCGCTTTATCACTAAATTTGACTTGGCACGTCTTGTCAGAGGAGATTGCCGCTCCCGACTTCCAGATAAAACATCCATTAAGTGTCCTGTCTGGGCCGATTCTGTGCTCTTGACCTATTAGCATAGTGTGCTGCAGCAGGCCTGCAGGACGGCGCTCTGCAGTAATGAGGTCCTCACTGTGTCATCTCTGACACGGTAATGCTCGCCGACCGTCCTCCACCTCAGATGCCCGCTAAAAGCCCCGGGGAGCGCAAAAAAAAGGGCCAAAATGCAAAATTGATGGAAATGAGATTAGATTCAGCTCATGCTCCTCACTGTGTAAATTAGGCCCAAAATGGACTCTCCAGCCCAACTGTTGGCTCCAATTTGTTGGGCCATACCTCACGGCGGCTCGGCCTGCCCTTCCTCCCTCCCGGTAATCCGATCAGGGCCACGCTGGATGTTATTTATTTGTTTATTTATTTATTTTCAAAGGATGTAAGCGATTCTTATCGGGGCAGAAGGAGAGCCTCCTTCCTGGTGAAACGGTGACTAACGTCCCGCCATCGATCCGTCAGTTGGTCTGCGGTGGCGGCTGATGCTGCTGCTGATAGATGACTGCGCACGTGTTCATGAGCGCCGCAGTCGCTCGCCGCACTGCATCTGTCACGGTCTGAACTCCATCTGCTCCTCCTGCTTTAGCCTTTTTGGTCCCAAAACAACCAGGTGACGTCAGCTGGTGGATGACATGAACCTGGTGGAGATCGCTGTGGACTGCAGCCGGTTAGACCGATGGAAGACGCTGCAGCTTTCAGGAGAGAAGCTGAACGCGTCCAAATGTTGTGTTGGAGGTGCTAGAACACGACTTTATTGTTGGTTTTATTAGCATTGTGCTAGCTCATCTGGGGAATTTGGATCTACTGAGGTTTTTATAGGCTAATTTAGAGCTTAGCTTCTATTAGCAACATGCTAGCCCTTTAGGCTAATTGGTTTACTGAGGAATTTTAGGCTATTTTGGAGTTTAGCTCATATTTAAGCAACATACTAAATATTTATTAATTGGCATGGATTAAGGGTTTCTAAGGAATTTTACTACAAAATTTAGGTCAACTTCTCACGATCTTTTAATTAACTTTCCAGTCTTTTAGCAAATTTCAACAAATCCCTTCAAGAATTAAAGTAAATTGCGTCTCCATTTTCAGGAAAAAGCATTCACACTTGCAATATTGCAGGTAATACAACTTATCTAGTGTTTTTAAAAGGTTTAGTATTATGTTTTCTGTGAAGATTACAGAAATGTGTTATTTTAAAAAGCAGCAGCAGCCGAACAACAAAACCATCACGAGATGACCGACGTTCATCAGTTCCTAAGAAGATTCCTGGAGATCTACAGACCAGAAACCAACAGAAACAGAGAGTTCTTCCACAGAACAAACCAGGAGTTTATTTAATGAAGTACGCTTGAGTACGACAAGCATGTATAGAACACGAGTCTGCAACCTTCAAGTCTGAAAGAACCATTCAGGTTGATTTCTCACCGACTCCAACCCAAGAGGACCCACAAAGTCTTCCTTCAGTCTTTAAAAAAACAGACAGATTTGTATTTATGCTGTTGTTAGTATTATGATAAACAAATGAAGTGTTGTTCGTTTTGCATAAATAAAACACAAACATTACAAGAAAACTGTCTTTTTTTACTTTTGACAGACGTTCCTTTCAAAGTAAAAGTCCCACATGATGACCTCAGAGCAGCTGAAGCAGCAGCCAGTGGAACGTCAGCAGAGATTCAACTGAGTTCATTTCTCTGTTGTTGGTGCATCTCTGCCAGAAATGTAAACCTAACAAACCAAAATGAATCCAGCTAATTAACTGACCCCTGAAATTATTTCTGAACATAATCCATAATCTTTACAAAAATAGAAAATGTTCCTAATAATCGGGAACGCCTTAATTCTGGTTCTGATTTCTGTGTTCCAGGACAGAACACACAGACATGTGTCACAGTGTTGAAGTGTGACTTGTGATGAACACTGTTCTTCAGCTGGTTATACGAGAGTTAAAGCTTGAGCTAGTTTACTTTTACTACTTTCTCACCTCTTACTTTATACTCACCTTTTAACATTTCTGTAATTTGATCAATAGAATTTGTCAATAAACTGCAACATTTATAAACCAATTTTTGTCCTGAAACTGTGAGGGAACCAGAGGCGGGAAAAGAGATAAAAAATATGAAGAATCAGTCCAACAAAACAAACCCAAAAGACTAAAAATGAACTGTTAAAAACTAAACCTGAGTGATAGTTAACGTTATTAAATCAGACAAAAAGTTTGTATAAAAACACCAAAATAAAAATGTTCTCCGTCTTTCTGGAATCATTAAAGTTTTTCTAGTGTGTAAAAAAATGAATCAAGTGTAGCAGCCTGGATCAATCGACACTCCAATGACAGTAAGAAATAGATGATTAAAGAATGAAAATGTAAAATCTTCCTCAGTTCTCCTGAATACAAACAGGTTTCTAAGAATTAGAACAACTTTAGAATCATTTTTTTTAAACATTATTCAAACTGTAAAAAAAAACCCAAAACACCTTAAGTTAAAAAAAAGGAGAAATAACAGTTTGGTGTTTGATTGTGTAGAATCTATACGTTAAAAATTACTGATATCGGGGACGACTTTTCTTCAGACATGAATACACATTTGTTTACTCTGTGCTGTAAACATGTAAAACTTCATTAAGATCCCAACTATCGTTGAGTTTAAAAAGTGTTTTATCTTTCATTAAAGTCAGATTTTATTCAACTATGTTGGCAAATCCCCGAACCATGAAATCCTTTAAGAATTCATAAATAAAATTAAAATTAATAAATCATTAAAATACAGAAATGATTCTTAAATCATTCAAAATTGAATTTTAGTTAAATATTGACACATTTGTATTTATTTAATGCCAATTTTGAATATTTAATGACACATTTATTTAATAATTTCATATCAAATGTATTTATTTCATTTTGTCCCTCGTGTCTACAGTTACCATGAAATAATCAAATATGTCATGAAATATTTTAATGTGCTTTTTAATATTTTAATGTGCTTTTTAATATTTTAATGTGCTTTTTAATATTTTAATGCCACATATATTTAAACATTTCTTTATTAATTTCCACTTTTACTTATTTAATGCCAATTTTAAATAATTACTGACACATTTATTTTAGGGCCGGGAATCAACTTGGGGCAAAATTAATCGGGATATTTGCAATTATTTTTTTTTATTTACATATTTGCCGACTGCTTATTATTTGTGAATAATCACAAAACTAAATGATCAAAATGCACTTTTGTGAGAAAGTGATCTAAACCAGAAAATAAAAAACAAGATTAAAGTACTTGAAACAGACTGAATATTTCTTTCTGCTGTAAATTCCCACGGGATAAGAGGAAACCGACCAATCAGGTGTCTGTGGACGACTGCACCGCTCAGGGAGACCCTGCTGCTCCGAGAGGTGCCATTCATTTGTGCTAATAAACGTTAATCATAATTTGTTAATCGCGTACGTTAATGCGTCAACATGCACATATTTTATTTATGAATTTAATGGTGGATCTATTTATTTCA
>NC_050527.1:28464811-28479079 GCF_002922805.2 Oryzias melastigma
ATGAATCGCAAACTTGGGGCAAAATTAATCGGGATATTTGCAATTATTTTTTTTTATTTACATATTTGCCGACTGCTTATTATTTGTGAATAATCACAAAACTAAATGATAAAAATGCACTTTTGTGAGAAAGTGATCTAAACCAGAAAATAAAAAACAAGATTAAAGTACTTGAAACAGATTGAATATTTCTTTCTGCTGTAAATTCCCACGGGATAAGAGGAAACCGACCAATGAGGTGTCTGTGGACGACTGCACCGCTCAGGGAGACCCTGCTGCTCCGAGAGGTGCCATTCATATGTGCTAATAAACGTTAATCATAATTTGTTAATCGCGTACGTTAATGCGTCAACATGCACATATTTTATTTATGAATTTAATGGTGGATCTATTTATTTCAATTTGGCTCGTTTAGTCCTCTATAGGCAAACCTTATTTCAGAATATTAAATATTTAACTTTATTAGTGATTTTCATTTGTAAACATATGAAGAAATCTTCCAATTTTATTTATAGAATTCTTCTTTTCTAAATCAATGTTTGAACGTCTGTTCTTTTGTGTTTCGATTGTATTTTTGGATCTTTGTTCCGTCTCTGTAGAATCAGAGACTCATTTCTTCGAGGTGAACTCACCTCTGAGACTGAAGCAGCTGCTTCTTGACCGCAGTGACCCCGGCGACCTGCAGCTGGACCCCTGAAGACCCGTCTGTTCAGAAGCTTTTCTTTTAGCAGGATGACGTCATAAAAATGCAGAAACAGAATTCAGGATTGACCTGATGATGGAGTTAACTCCTCCCACAACCGCCATCAAACTTCATTCCATCACCTTCTCTTCCACACGCCGTTTTTACATCCGTCTTCGTCCCGTCACTGATGGATCTTCAGGTTCTTTCCTGTAACTGAGCCGAGGCGGTTCCACACTTCAGAACCAAAACTCGCCTCAGGAGTCCATGATGATGAAGGCTGAACTTCCAGCACAGGAACCGGTCCTTCCCTCTGAGCAGGAAGGAGGCGGAGCCTCAAGGATGCTCAGAAATAGATCTAAAGTCTGTAAAGTTCTTGACAAGAACCATAAGTTTGGTTTAAACCCCAAAGTTCAGAACCTGAAGATTTCTCAGCTCCATCACCATTCTCAGCCCTTTAAGGAGTTTCTTCTGTGGTTGGAGGTTCTGAAGGTTTTACTAAAACTCCTCACAGACGAGGACTCGGACCTCAGACTTGGAAAAGGAGACTTGTCCTCAGATTGATGGAAACCAGCGTGATCTGAGACCGTCCACAAGGGGGAACTGTGGAGCGCCAAAACACAACCTGAACATTCAAACAAACCTTTATTTAAAACAGTTTTGATGGGATTTAGCAACAAAATTAAGTTTTGATTAATGTCAAATGAAAAAGTCAGAGAGTTTGGTGGTGATATTTTTATATATATTTCTCACGGTTTACAAATAACGTCTTAAATGTAGTATTACAGTGCAACGATTCCAGAGAGCAAAATAAATATATTGCACTTAAAATCCTCAAAGCACAACGTGTGTGTTTGAACATGAGAAAGGAAGAGCCGGCTCGGACGGAGGTTCTCTTCAGTCCAGACAAACGAGAAATGATGCAGAACATCTGAAGGTTTGATTCCACATTCAAAGGTTCTCCTTCTGGAAGCAGCTTTTCTGTGAAATGTGGACCGGATCAGAACCGAGCTGGAAGCTGAGCAGAGTCTTTATGGTTTCTGTCCATTCTCAGTTCTTATATTTCCATATTTCAAATGTTTTATGATCTGAGTGAATCAACCAAATCAGACTTTCCTGCTTTGGATTTATCTAATTTTCCTGGACGTCTCCCTTCCGGTGTGCGAGCGCTGAACAAGGCGGCATCGAACCCTCGCGGTCGTCCTGTTGGCACAGCCTCCTGCTGCCAGTTCTTTGGATCATCCTCATCGCGGCAGAATCCCTTCCAGAGCAGACGGCTGGAGCTGCGCAGCTGCAGTCGCGGCTGCAGACCTGCGCTTCTCCTTCTTAAATACATCAGAGTTTCATCTGCTTTTATTTTGAAATCACGGCTTTGTGGACTGAGACTGGTGAGCGGCTCTTCAAAGTAAAAGTCCTTCCTGTTGAGGTAACGGTGTGTCTGCGTCTACTGCAGTCGGCATGCGTCCTATGATTACTTCAGTCTACAGTGAGCGTACGCGGGGATCAAACCTCGCCGTTTCCTGTACATGTGAACGCTTCCCACGCTGAGCTGTACACGCGGCGGGAGCTCCGCCTCCTGTGATGACGGGACCTTCTTTACATGCTTGGCGCTCGGTTTCACAGTTCGTACCGAGGTGGAGTCCTTCACGTCTCCTCAGCCGCAGAGAAACTATTTACAGAGAAGGGAGCGGTGGGCGGGGCCTCTCCTCACAGTCATACGAACGGGGTCATGACCGTGGAGGAGTGGCGCAGTCCCTGGATGGCGGCGTAGGGGCCCTGCTGGAAGTAGTGGTGGTAGCGCGGCATGTGGAAGGCGGGGAAGGACGGCCCGCTGCCCTGCATGGTCCCGGCCAGGGCGCCGGGCGCCAGCGGCATGCCCAGCCGGCCGTAGGGGGGCAGCGACCCCTGGATGGGGTGGGGGAGGGGGGCGGTGGCGCTGCCCATGGCGGACAGGGACTGGGGGTGCTGGAAGCCCGAGAAGCCGGAGGTGGTGGTGACCCAGGAGCTCAGCGAGAGGTTATCCGAGGCGGTGAAGGCGGAGCCTGTGGGCAGACGGCGGTTAGAGGCGACAGAGAGACCGTGACCCACAATGACCTCACCAGGACAAAAATGTTGTTGAGGAAACAGGAAGTAAAGGATTTCATTACAGAATCAACCAAACCGTCATAAAATCCTTTCAAAATAAAACAAATCAACTATATCGATGTTAAGAAAATAACATTTGGATGGAGGCGTGGCATTCTGGATCGGTTTCTATGGTAACAGAGAGAATCCGGTTGGAAACACTGAAGGTGACGGAGCTTTTACCACAGCGGCTCCATCTCTCTGGAACGGCCTTAAAAACATTTCTTTTTTAAGCTTTTTCCTAATTCTGTTTTATATTCTGTGTTTTACTGTGAAGAACTTAGTGATTTTTATCTTGAAACGTGATATAAATAAAGTTTATTATTATTAAGTGAAGGTCCCACTCTGATCATCTTCTGATCTATTTTCAAAGAGTTCACAGTGATTTTTAAATTAGGATTCAGACGTTTTTAGTCATAAACGTTTTTATAGAACAAAGTTATGAAATTACTCATTTTTCACCTTTAATTAATACTTAATTAATAATTCAAATTAGAATTTGAACATGCATTTTTCATTATTAAAATTAAAAATTCCAATTCAATCTTGTGTTTTTCAAAATAAAATTTTCAATAAAAGCAAAATTAATTGCATTTTAAATTTTCATGTGTTTTTTGGTACATTAATTCTAAATGCATTTTGACATTAATAATTCATAGATAAGAATGTATTTTAAATTAGTCTAAACTTAATAATAAAAATGACATTTCAATGCATTGATTTATCATTTTAAAGTATCTGTTCTTTTATTTTCTCATGTTTGTTTTTGTGTCAGAATTTCAAATGAAAAAGCAAAACTGTGCAGTGAAGAGTTTTTCTGCCTTAAACATCTGTAACTGTATTTATCCCAGGACGTTTTAGAACAAACATCCTGGGATAAACGCTGAAATGTCTGTTGTGTTTTTGTGAACTAAAGCAGGAAACCTACAGTTAATTAACCTGAATTGTTATTGGTTGCATTTTATTTTTAAATAAAGTTTTCTTCAACATATTCTGAAAAACGGCTGAACTTTAAATAAAATATTAACTGGTTTTCCATGAATACCTGTTTGTACACATATTTAATTGACACTTGATGATCTTGAGGAAACAAGGAGACTTGAGCTGATCTGTTCACTGGTGGAAGTTTGGATAAAGATGAATCCATTTCAGGTCAGAGAATTGGATCAAAATGATCTGAACTGAACTGTTGCTGTAAAATCACTTTGTGATTCAAATTATTGTAATAACTCAATAATTTTACTGATTGTTCTTCTTCCAACTCTTGAACATCGACTCGTATTCAGTCTTCAAATCCAGACTCACCTGTAATCTGATGTCAGTTTATTTAATGTTTTTAGTATTTTCTTAAAGTAATGTTATTGTGTTTTACTTTGTAGAGTGTCCTTGAGAGTTTTGGAAGGCGCTTTCAAATAAAATGCATTATTATTATTATTATTGTTTTATCCTGATTGTTCCTGCGTCTCCTGGAACTCCTTCCACGTTTCTCAAAGGTTTCGACTTTTTCCAGACCAAAGATGAAAGTAATTCATCTTACCTGGATAATAAAGGTTAAATAAAATAAATCTATGAACTGTGATATGAATCAAATCGTTAAAGTAAACAGTTATCCCCAGTTTACAATCAATAATCATTGAGGGAGTCAAACTTTAGTTTACAAAGTGGTGTTTGGCGGGTTTACTCAGCTGATGACAGAAACTGTCCTCCTGTTTGGTTTGAACAGGAAGAGACGGATCAAAGGAGGAAATAGAACTTTTGACGTGGAAGTGACAGTTCACGAGGACCGATCCGGACAGGTACGAGGATCTCAGCGATGACCGTTGAGAGAGCGGCTCTCACCTCTGCTGTGGGCGGAGTGTCCGTCCTCGCTGAGGTTCTCCTCGTCGCCGCCGTAGGTCCGGATGGGCGAGCGCGCGTACGAGTGCTTGTGGATCAGATTCTCAACACTTTCCCTGCAGCAGAAGCCAAAGACAGAGCCCAACGTAAATCTCTTTGCTTCCCGTCATTCCCGACACAAACGGTCTCCGCGGATTTCCTCAGAGAGACAGAGAGCACTCCTTTCATCTGTTTCAGCGGTTCTTTAAATTCCACTGATGATGCGGCTGAGCTGCAGTCAGACCGACCGGACGGCGTGGAACACCTGTGCTCGCTCCGGCGTACGTCACCGCCGCCTTCAAAGCGCATTAGCTCCTTTGAGGCTTGTCAGACAGCACTTTGCAAACACAGTGACACAAATTGTAAGGGGGGGGTCGTGTGTGCGTGAGTGGACAGGCGGGTGGTCTGCATCACCAGAGCCATGCGTCCACATTAGCAGCCCCCCCCAGCAGCCCCCGGCCCTCCAATTAGGTTAGGATAGTGCAATATCTGTCAGCAGAGGAGTACAAATGTGTGTGTTTTTATCAGCGTCGGGCCCCCCCGGGCGGCACAGAGAACCCCCACAATGCACGGCGGTGGGGGGGCAGGGGGAGGAGCATGCTGGCTTCAATCAGTCACTGCGGCCGATTGAATTAGAGTGTGTTTTAGTGCAGTGGCCGACTCCAGACTAATGTGATTTCTGCAGCTCTCTGAGATCGATTGATCAGGTCTAATTCACAGCCCTCAAAGAGAAGGACTGGGGGGGGCTGTGCTGCAGCGGTCGGCCTGGGGATTTCATGTGGAGGGAAAAGGTGGACGGTCTGAGCTGCCTTTTGGTGAAACCAGAGATTTGACCACAAACGCGTCGCGTCTGGATTCCTTCACTACTTTGTTCACTATCTGGCGTCAGAATCTGCGATTCTAAAATCCTGAGTCCTGAAATTTCCCAGAAGTCTCTGCAAAAAACTAGCATGTGTTGATGTTCACTAGATTGTGAATATTAACCACAATGCATTGCATTTGAACCATTTGTCATTTGAAAGAAAATGTATTTTTAATAAATCATTTAAGCTTTCATTGTCAGAACACAAAAATGATTCATAAATAATCTTCATAAAATGTTCAAATTCATCCGGTTTTTACTTTGAGAAAATTGGACTATTTATGGTTTAAAAAAAGAAAAAATTAGTGAGCTTTTGTCTGCATTACATTTAAATCCAGAGAACGAGATAATCCAGAACTAAGGATTAAAGACAGGATTCAAAAAATAAAATATGATCAAAAAAACATTTTAAATAAAGAAATAGGCTAACAAAACAAATACTCTGGTATAAAGGATTATTAAAATAAAATAAAGAAGAGAATAAAAAAAAAATGAGGGGAAAAAACAAACAGACAAAAATAGAAAACAAATGAAAGAAAAAAAGTGTAATACTTTATAAAAAGATTACAAGCTTTACTAACATATTAACACACATTAATGTGTTTATAGGGTGTTAGTAAGACATTTATTGGCACAATAAGCTGAATAAAGTTTATTAACATACTTAGATTCATTAATATCTGTCTACAAAGGCCGTATTAATAAATTCTTACAAACTTAATAAATATATTAACTATCTTCGTCAATATTAGAGTTTTTTACAGCATCTCATCTGAATGTCCCCCCCCCATGTGGACCCAGAATCCCCTGTACCTCTCCATGTCGGTCAGCCGAGACGAGTCCCGGAAACCTTTGGCGAAAGGGTTGCTGTCGATCTTCAGCTTGGTGATCTGAAAGACGGCGCAGCGGTTTGAGCGTTAGCAAACGTCACGCCACAAAGTGGAAAAGAGTCGGTCAGGAGACGAGGCTTCGGCTCTGAAACCTGAATCACAACCTCTAAATCCTGATCCAGAACTATGAACCATGAAGAGACGAATAATCGTCTGAAAATCCTGGAAAAACTTCCCAACACATATGTCAGAGTCAAGGCCCGGGGGCCGGATCCGGCCCTCCGGACAATTCTATCCGGTCCTCCAGGTCATTTTTTATTTTTTTACTATGATTAATGGCCTGATGTTATCTTATTTCTAACTTGTATAATTTTGACAAAAAGATTTTTACGTAGAGTAAAATATTCAAAGTTATTTAAAGTTTAAGTTGATTTATTCTGGAATAATATTCCTGCCTTTTAATTATTCATAATTTTGTTATAAAATTATGATTTTCAGTCTTAAAAATTTCGTTTTAGAGTGTTCAATACATTTTTATCTTGTTCGGCCCGCGACCGACAGTGTGCTTTGGTGCGATTGAGTCTGACAGGATTCAATCTACCAACCGCACATCTAGTTAGTGAGTTGGAGCCAGCAGGGGGCGCTGCACGGATATGCAGTTAAACCAAAACTCCATGATCAAAAGTTCAGATCATTCATTTAGTGGAAAATGTCTTAAACTGAATGAAAGAAAATAAAGTCATTAAGAGACACTTTTGGTTCTGGTGAACTGGATCAGAGTCTGCACTGTAAAAAGGGTAAAAAGTAACAGAAGTTCTGTACTTTTTAACAGATAAAATGACAAATTTTCATCAAATTACATGTTTAAGATGGTAGTTTACTCAATTTAAACATTTAATTTGATAAAAAATAATATTTTTAAATGTAAAAAATTACAGGACTTTTGCTAATTGATCCAATGTTTCCTTTTTTACCGTCTGTTCATTCAGATTTTTGTCTTCTGGTTATTTTAACATACACTAAGGATTCTTACGGCTCAATGATTGTGTTTTCGAGACCACTTGGTTCTGATCCGGCGCTCTGTAATACGAATTAAATGAACATTTAGGGGGTATTAATATTTCAAGCTGTGTGATTCTGAGCTCTTTAAACTGGCAGAAGTTCTGTGGACCTGCAGCAGAACCTGGACTCACCAGCTGGTTCTGGTACGCTGTGACGGCGGTGAAGACCGTCTCCACGAAGACAAAGGTGCGAAACTCCTCGGACTTGAGATTGAGCAGCGAGGCGGTGTGGTCCTTCTTCTTGATGATGTGGACCCGCGGCTGGTACTTATGCATGGAGTTGAGGATGATCTGCAGACGAGGATCAGAACCGCGTTAAAGCCACGCTCTGCTGGAAACGGTCGTCTTCCAGAACCGCAGCCTCCATGAATGGAGCACAGTTTGTGTTTACAGCTGGATCCCACACGGTGCTGGCCGCTGATCCACAGCAGCTGACAAAGTCCTTCATCGACCCGTCTACAGTTTGTTTGACTTACGCTCTTCCTCCTGCAGCCAGCAGCTCTACAAACCAAACATACCAACGTTTTTCACAAGAGACGTTTTTAGTTTGGGTTCATAAGATGTGTGGATTCACGGTTCTGCTGGTTCTGTCAGCATCAGGATTTACTTAAAAAATTATGATTTATTTAACCAAAATGTGGCTTCAAACTATCAGCAGAGAATATCTGACAGCTAACCAAAGATAAATATATCAATAAAAAATGTTTTTAAAGCTCAAACCAAGAGATTCTGATTAAAACGAAAAAATAATGAGATTTTTCTGCAGGTTTGTTTGCTTTTGTTCATTTATGTGAATCCATAAAAAACAATGTTGCTTTATGCCGTCTTTATCTTGCATTAGCAACAGATAAATATGACTGTTATTTTTACAGAAACACAAACATTATTTTATTTTTAAAAGAGTTTCTGTTAGGATGAATTTCCATTGTTTTATGTCTAATTTTGATATTTTTACTCTCAAATGCGAAGGTTTTTCATTTGGATTTATAGTATTTTTCAAAAAGATAAACATTAAAATGTGTTACTTAGTTAAGAAAATACCAATTAGAAAAATAAAATATTAAATAAAATGCTAATTCGTTTCGTTAAAATGTGAAAAAAAACTAAAGAATATGTTTTCTAAACGCAGAAATTTTTCTTGATGATTTTTCTAACATTTTAATTTCCCGCCACACAAAAAACAAAACAAAATCTAAACTATCTGAACAAAAAGCGCAAACGTAATTTCGTCATTTGATGCTAATGTTTAAGCTAGTTTCAGGCCTGAAGGCCTCGCGACAAGTAGACCGGAAGCCCGCCGCCGCCGCCGTTTTATTTGGATCTGGTTCGTTCCGGGTTCTGGAGCGGGAGGAGCGCGAGGTTCTCACGTGTCCGTGCTGGTCCAGCTCGTTGTTGGTCAGCTTGACTTTCTCGAACGAGACCATCTGCTTCATCAGCTGCTCCCCGGTGAACGGCGAGTCGGGATGCACGTACAACCTGCCAGACAGAAGGCGACACCGCTGATTGGCCGACAGCCGCTGGACTCAGACCAACCAGCGGTCAGCATTCGACCGCACGAGGCTGGCAAAAACTTGGATCACTTAGCAACAGTTTCAAAGTAAAATCACATCATAGAAACGGAATTTGTTCAATACGCTTTTTTTTAATGTTAGCAAATAAAAAATATCATGGTTGTGGTTTGATTTTTCCCCCCCAAAACTTTTCATATTTTTTTACAGACTAAACCAACAGAGTTTTTTCTATTTCTCCGCAGTTTCATTTCTTCCTTCGTTAAAAAAAAAAACTTTATTCAATGCAAACAAATTTACAGAACAATTTGTGACGTCATCGACACCAAGAAATAATTGATCGGTGGATGAAAGTGGTTTAAATAAATATTACAATTCAATTCAATTCAATTCAATTCAATTTTATTTATATAGCCCAATATCACAAATTCAATTT
Organism: Oryzias melastigma; assembly: GCF_002922805.2. NCBI lineage: Eukaryota > Metazoa > Chordata > Actinopteri > Beloniformes > Adrianichthyidae > Oryzias > Oryzias melastigma. The sequence goes on from NC_050527.1 coordinate 28,474,190, forward strand.
GCCTCATTGGGCTTCATGCCTGTAGTTTTTACAGATGCACAGATGGAGTTATAAAATATGCACAATAGGTAAAAATAACATTAAAATGTAAAAGTCATAAATGTTCAAGTACATATTTTTAAATAAATAAGCTTGTTTTGAATAGAAAAGGTAAAATATTTCTGGAGCTTCTTTATTAAAAATTAATGCAAAAACAAAGATCGTTTCTTGAAGGGAATCTTTAAGTCGCAACTTTCTAATTTTACTCTTAAATTTAACAAACATGTTCTTTGATCCAGCTCTCATTTCACATAAAGACTGATTTGTTTACCTGGCGGGAAGAGGCGGGTCGGCTTTCCCGGCGACCAGCCACGAGGAGCGGTGATAGGCGTACCGGTACCGCTTGTTGTCCACCGGGACGATATCCATCAAGACGATATACTTGGATTCCTGATCCACCCCGGAGAAGGAGACTCGGATGGTTGGAAACATCCTCCTGACGACGAAAGTCACTGTTATTATTCTTATTATTATTATTAAGTTGTATTTCCAGAATACACATGATAATCGATTGCAATAAAAAATAAATAATATATAAACTTTAAAATGAAAAATATCAGTAAAAGCTCTTTTAGATATTCGTTTATTAATTTGTCTTCTTTTTTCTTTTTAAGCTTTAGTGCAGAAATTAAAAGTGTGTCATTTTCTGCTCCATGAAGATGTGTGGATTTATAGATGTTAGTGATCTTTATGAAAGGAGCAAATAAACAAACAAACTGAAATAACTTAAATTAAAAATTCGTTTATAACCTTAATTAACCTACAAAGCAAATGTAGATTTTTAGAATAATTCTGAGATGTAAACATTTATTAATTTCTCAAAATAAACATTGATTCCAATTTTGCAGAACTTTTATATTTTATAGCACATTGTATGTTTTAAAAAAAAACTTTATATATTTTATACCAAACAAATGAACAATAAAACATTTCTGCAATAATGTTTCTATTTTAAATCAAATAATTCAAAGTGAGATTTCTGTGTTTTGCGTTCAATAATATCCCCCGTTGTGTCCTCTATGTCAGAGCCGCCGCTGACCGACTGACTGACTGAGGGCGGCCCGTTTTCCCGCCGCTCCGTACCGTCCCGACTTGGTGATGATCATCTCCGTCCCCAGCTCGTGGAACTTGTCCCACAGCTCCTTGGTCTCCAGGCTGCAGGAGATCTTGGCCATCTCCTCGCTGGGGACGCCGGGGTTGGTGGGGATGAGCGGCTCCGTGCACACCGCGGGCGCGCTCCCGCTGAAGTCCCCGTGCGCGTCCAGGGCGGACAGGTCTGCCAGAGGCTGCGGGTTGCACGAGGACTTCTCCACGAACTGCTCTGTGGACGCGGGAAATCAGGGAAATGACTTTAAATCCGACAAAAATATCCAACATTTTTATTTTATTTTATTTTTTAAACTTTTCCATAATTATGAGAAAAAAACAGAATATTTATTTCCACATTTATCTTACAATAAATGTGTGATTTTTGACCTTTTAAACATATCTGAAAGAAAAGAAATAAACGAAGAAAGAAAAAATAGATTTTTTTAATTCTTTAAAATAATAATAAATGTAAAACTATTTTTACCTTCTCGATCATAATTCTCATATTCCTGTAAACCAAACCTGCGTTATCTCTAGATACCGGTCTGAAATGACCCCGAGGTCGTGCGTCCCCCCGGTCTCACCGAGAGGTCTGATGGTGTTCTCCTCCGCCTCCTTCTCCTTGGCTTTCCCGCTGGACATCAGCGCGGCGATGGAGAAGGCGTTCGCCCGCGAGGACAGCTGCGGTTTGGGGGACGCCGTGAACTCCATGTCGGTGAGCGGAGAACAGAATCCTCCAGAATGTGAGACTTTCTGCTCCCTCCCGCGAGGACGGCTCAGCCGGTGCAACTGTGCGGATTTCGGGCCCCGCGCGCGCAGACTCGGTGCGTCACGGCTGGACTGGCGCTCGCGCTGGACTCATGGCGCGCGGGTCTGACTCCGGAGTCCTGATGAGGGTGGGGGGGAGCAGCGCTCCCGCTTTAATTCCAGCCCCCCCTCCAATCACGGCCCCGGACTCCACGTCACGCTCCCGCCGTCCCGCAGAGGCCCTGAGCGCGCGCGCGCGGGCGAGCGGCCGCGGAGGAAACCCGGGAGGAGGTTCAGGATTTCTAACCGGCGAGGAACCAAAAACACCAAAGAGTTTCTGTGTTTGACCGGAAATCCACTTTCTTCTATTCTAACGGCACCTAAACACTTCTGGGTTCAAGAAATTATATTTTAATTTGTATTTAAAAGAAAAATCTATTTATTTTTAATTTAATGTCGTTCAAGAAGAAAAAACAATGTTTTGATATAATTTGATATAATTTAATTTTTTTTCATTTCTGTTAAAAACGCTGCTTTAATTTCACATAAGAACACAAATAGCGCCACCTGCAGATGATTGAAAGAACACATTTTAGAATAGAATAGAATAGAATAGAATAGAATAGAATAGAATAGAATAGAATATAATAGAATAGAATAGAATAAAATAGAATAGAATTGAATTGAATTGAATTGAATTGAATTGAATAGAAAATACTTTATTAATCCCTTTGGAAGTCCTCAGGGATTGATCTCTACATTTACCTTTTATTATGTGATATTTTATTGTGCATATTTGCATTTATATTCGCTTTATTCATGCTACATGTATGTCCTCAAAATTTACTTAACTTTTTTTATTGTTTATACATTATAGTTATTTTTTAGTCATTTATTTAAAAAAGAATAAAAAGTATCGGAAAAATGTTTTAATTTTTCTTGGTGAATTTAATGAGGAATCATTTACTTCAACTGATTCACTTCAGAAAAACAATATTTTATGTTTCTTTTAAGCTTATTTTCCATAAATAAATAAAAACATGATGTTTTTATGATCAGCAAGTGAAATAATTTGTATAACTCCAAAAATAGTGAGGAATAAAATGAATGTATAACTTCTGACTCTAAACATGTATTTTTATGTGATGCATTTTTGTTTATATTTCATTTTAATTAATTAATTAATTTCTGTTTGCAGTTCAGTTTTTTTACTCCAGAAATGCTGAGAAACATGATGAAGTTTCTGACAGTTGATCTAATCTAAAATCTTTAAAAATATAAAACCACAAAAATATTTTTGGAAATTATAATTTGATCGCTCTGAATTTGTCAGGAGGTGATCCTTCATCCACCGACACAGAGATCTTATCTAATCTTTCTCCTGAAGTCGGGATTGGAACCAGTAACCCTTGTGACCAGGAGGAAGCAGGTGATGGATGAACACATCTGCTTCTAAAATGAGAACATTCAGATTGTAAAGTTGTTGGAGCTGCGACGATCACAGTAAACCGATCAGTTTTACCTTTTAGTCAGACATGACTGTTTTAGAGATCTAATGATTAAGATCTTTGATTGGTGTAAATTTAAAAACTCACCTTAAGGTTTTATTTCGGTTTTAATGGATGTTATTCAGCACAAATGGAATATTAATCATTAATCAATGAGTTGGGATGTTGGATTTTGGTCCAAAATGAAACATGTAACCAGATTTTCTGTGTTTTTAATGGAAATGCATGATGAATTATGTTGCTGAAAATATAAATAACATGTTTCCTGAACGACTAAACCAGAATAACTGCGATGAGAAGGTGGTTTATCCCATTCAGAGAGTCCAAAGACTGAGGAGGCTCTTCTTCATCTCCTCCATGTGTCAGAGGAGTCCAGAGAGGAAGGAGTTAATCTCCTCAAACACAGCACACCTCCTTTTCCCGGATCCACGCCATGCGGCGGCGTCTGGCGCTCCCACAGCCAATCAGAAGCTGCAGGGATCTCCTGGCTCGGCGCTGTCGAAGTGCTGACTTCATCTTTTCCTAAAGGTGCCTGTTTGTGGGTCTCCGTCGGTGTCCTCAATGTCACTTCCTGTCCTCCCCGGGATCAGGGCCCCCACATAAACACCGAGGCAGAGCTCTGCAGCAGCTAAACCTGTTAGGAGACTCCTGATGCAAATCCTCTGCTGCAGATATTTAATAGGAGACCTGCACTGGAAAATCAGATTACCTTGCAATTGCCAGCGGATAATGTGCTAAAAGCTTTCCCACTTAAGCGCCTCTCCTTACTGAATATTATTCACACTTTGAGGGCCGCGGCGCCTTAAAGCGACAGACGGCGAGGCACAGATGCAGCATGGGAGGATGTTTCCTACAAGAAAAAAGATGTTTGCTTCTTTTGGGTTGAACTCTAACACGAAGAAGCTGCTGCCAAAAAACAAAAATGCATAAATGAAAAGGATATTCGGCATTTATAGATTAGGCGACAACATTATTGGCTAAATTCTGCCTGATTAGCTAAAATCAGTTTAATTAGACTGAGAAAAATTCCCTGTAAAGATTACTTAATAAAGCTTGAAGAAAACTGGGACACAAATGCAGCTTAATGCTTCCGTAAGCTCTTTGTGCTTCTGAGTTTCATTGTGGGCCGCTTAAACAAAGGTTACTGCTTTCTGAAAGTCCTCATTCGAGTTATTATTTAATTTATAAATCACACATTTTACGGCTGGTGATGACCATAAATGAGTCTTCCTTCATTTTAAAGCAGGAGTGACAAACTCAATCGCACAGGGAGCAAAATCTAGAACACACCTTAGATCGAAAACGTAACTTTTTAACACATTTATGAACTAGATATATAGAATTACCTGTGATAATGCTAGAGTGAATGCTGTAAGCTGAATTAATAGATGAAGCTGAAGATGCTGAAATTAACAGCTAAAAACGATGAAGCTGATAGCCTGGTAAAAAATTAGCTACATGAAAAATAAACATAAAAACTACAAGAAAAAAAAAAAAAAAAAAAAAA
>NC_050527.1:28479099-28511981 GCF_002922805.2 Oryzias melastigma
GCTAAACTTCATAATAGCCTAAAAAAATCTCAGTAAATACCAAAATAGTCCAAAAAGTTGCAGAATGCCAATATTTAAAACTTTAAAACTGTAACTTTTTAACATAAATATTAATAATAAGAAGACATGAATATTATTCCAGAATAAATCAACTTAAACCTTAAATAACTTTTAATATTTTAAATGAGTGAAACTTTGGGCCATTAATAGCAATAAAATAAAATGATCTGGAGGGCCGGGTAGAATTACCTGGAGGGCCGGATCCGGCCCCCGGGCCTTGACTTTGACACATGTGCTTTAAAGGAAAAAAAAAATGCAGATTGTGATTCAAATAAAAAAAAACATGAACATCAAATGACTCTTTTTCCTAAAACCCTGTAAGAAGAGAAGATGATTCCTCTGCTTCATCTTGACGGTCGAGCGGTGTCTCTGCACAGCTTGATGCCGAGATAACTGGATGTGCGACAGCTCGCCACGCTGGGCGCGGGCGGCACTCAGGGATATGACAGGGAAAGCGTTTGAACAATTATTCGCTGGATAAATGGCCGCGGTGTGAGAAGGTCAGCAGCAAACGGCGGCCAATTCCCCGCAGAGCGAGACTTAAGGAAAAATAATCGCCCTGTGATTGAATTGAATGCTGGGGCGTCCGCGGCGCCCTAATGAAATGGCTGTTGTTGCGACCCGACCTTTTCACCTTCCTGACCATTTTTTACCAGATTACAGAGTAGGCAGCAGGGTGACTATTTGCCTACAGGAATACGTTGAATAAATGTGCATGCTGTTGTTGTGGATGTAAATCCCGTGATCACAGCTGCTAAATAAGACGGTGGCTGCTCACCTGCAGGAGTGCCGCAGGGCTCCTGTCTGGGAATCCTGACTTATTCAGCTTGACTTGATATCAAGATTCTGTTTGTTTCACTTCAAAAATAGTTTCAGTAAGGATGATTAACCCTTTAACTGCCTGTCAACCAAACGGTGGGAAACATTTTTTTTTTTAAAATATTGATTATGTGTATTACTCCCCAAAGTACGGAGGCCCTAAAGGGACATTGAAGAAAAAAATGGATGTAAAACAATTTTGGGTTTAAGCGACACATCAGGTGTTAAAGGGTTAAGTATTTATTTAATTTAAAATAGAAAAGACAAGTCAAACATGTTTCTATCATTGTGATGTTGGTGTGCCGTCATCGTTTTTCTCCTTTTACTATCCAATATAAACATGACAACATTGATGTAGAGTCCAATATTTTTCAGAATCCATACATGTACATAGAAGCATTATCGCTTTTTAATGCACACCCAGCAGCCAATCAGAATCGAGTATTCACCCAGACCATGGTATAAGATGGTTCTAAAATAGATGAAACCCTTAACCGTCATTCTGTTCAGTTATGTGAATCTAAACAGAAATGTGGTGGAAATGACATAAAGACAAAATAAATGCTCATCATTCATGGATAACCCTTTCTGGGCCATCTTTCTGAAAATACAAACTCTTCACAGGAATTAAATATAGTGTTTCTATGAAGAGCAGCCTTTCAAAATAAAACTCACGAGGAAGTCGAGAAAACATGAAGCAGGAAGTGGTTCCTCAAAGATGCTGATTTTACCGCCAAATGTCCACAGAAAAGTCCGTTAGAGCTGCTGACAGGCTGAAACATGAAGCTGTGGTCACAGAGACATCCTCAGTCACTTCCTGATTGGCTCTTATCAGAAGCTGTGTCACTCCCAGATTGGCCCCGCCCCCATTACACATCTTTAGTCCATCATCTGCTTCCTGCAGACTCTCTCCAAAGTGAGGGCAGACCGGATTCGGGCCAGAACTTCAGCAGTTTGTGCAGAAGTTCTGAAAGCAATTAAGAGAGTTAAACTGTTAGAATTTTAGTAGAAATCCGGATCTGATGAGTCTGGATTCCCTAATCACAGCTTCACTTCCTCACAGTCATTGAAACATGAATACTGTCACGTCTCTAGATGTGATTGGACGTCTATTTGTTTGCATCACATGATCATAAAAAGACAAAGACAGTGGAGACTCAGCAGGGAGAGAAACTGAAGAAGTGTAACAGAAACTGATGATCACTTTATGGTTTTTTACCAACACGATCTGCTTCATATCTGTGGTTTTCAAGTGATTTCGTATCTGTGATCCTTTCCGCTTCCATTTGGTGCCCTTGTTAAAGGGTAACCAAACAGGGCAGTTGGAGGCTAAATCTATTCTCAGCTCAGATTTTGAGAAAAGGCCAAAAAGGGGGCGGGGCCAGTGGAGCTGGACTGAGTGGCGAAGGTGTGGCTTGGATCTAAGATTGACAGTTAGGTTAGCCTTATGTAGCTGGAACACTAGTTAGTGCAGTTCTTGCACCATTTACAGCTTTGTTTTTAGAGATAATAAAAATATAAATATACACGACATCAATCATTTTCTAAGCTTTAATTTGAGCCGTGTTTTGAGAAAATCGTTTCAAAAATGAGGGAGCTGTTTTTTGCTGACTGATGTCTGCATGTCTTACATTGAAGCAGCTGTGTTCTGTTGATGTGACTCGATGGCGCTTGTGCGCGCGCACGTCTCTGTCTATAGCAGCGAATAGGCAACGGCCAATCAGTGATACATATCAATGCTCAAAACGCTGCTCATGTAACGTCTGACAGCGGGGCTGACGGAGCAGCTGAGGGTTTGCAGGTCTGAAGGAGACCAGAGTCTGAGTGGTAAAATGCTGTTAGCATCATAGCTAATAAAGGCTAACGTATTCAACAACCAATCCAGAGTGAAACGTTCATTAAATCCATCACCAGGACAGAGATCTGGATATAATGCCAACTGCACTGAACCTCTGTTCTCTAACTTCCAGGTCCACTCGAGAGTTTTGTAAGCCACGAGATCATTGACAACTGAAGGTGATACAGCTACGACTCATGCTAACACTAACGCTAACGACCTACTGTTACAGAATCACAGATGGGAGGGGCTTTTATACTGGAGCTGCAGAGCGTGATGACGTCAAACTTCTGAGACTTACACCAGTTGACCAATCACAAAATCTAACTGCAATACCTCGTTCAACCTGTAGGGGGCACACACACAGTTTTAGACTGTTTTCATGAATTAAACAAGTTTATTTTAATTAGTCAAAAATGTGGCAACAACCAACAGACAGCACTGTTAAAGCCCCGTTTATAGATGTAAACAGAGTAGATTTAGTGTTTGGTTACCCTTTAACCTGTCGTGTGGTTAACTCCAGGCGTGGAGCGCCGCGGTCCTCCGTGGAAGGCTCACGCCGTGGAACGGATTTTTCGGCGTCTGGTCTATTTTGTGCGCGAGCCGCGTCAATTCTGGCAGGAAGTTACATCAAAATCCAGTTTATTTTCAAAATATAACCAATTTTTCACAATAAAACACCACGATTGACAAATATGTTCATGTTTTTGTTTCTAAACAAAATGTAGAGATGAAAATAAACACACAAACACACTTCTCTCTGTGTGTCAGATAAAATAAAGAAATGTAGACCGACTAACTTGGTTCTTCTTAGGAGAATCATGGAGTAACATTTCTAGGTTAATAGTTTACCCATGATGCCTCTGTGGTGCTTCTTGAGTGAACCTAGCGTTAAGAGTAAGAAGTGGAAAAGAAATGTTACAAATATAAGAAGTCTTTTATAGTGAGCTGACCCAAAGTTTATATTCCTCTGAACAATTGATGGAATTTGGCCAAAATCTTTGGTTTATAAACCAAATGAAAACATTTCATCACCAGGAAGTTTTTTCTTTTCTGTTTCAGAAACAAATCCGTTTGGATTCTGCTTCAGCTGAAACACGGCTTTGATCTGAGGCACTTTCTCCGGCGTGGACTCTTTCACCTGACGCGCACACACTCGGCCCGAGGCATGCCGCGGTCGGTCTGTGCCTCCGTTCATATGACTAATTAGACCAGCTTCACACTGCGCCGGCCCCTTTGAAGCTGATCCCTGGTGCTAATTGCTGCGTCAGTCCGGCCACAGTCAGGTTAAGTTCAACTGCAGGACCTGCGTCTCCGCCCCGGCCTGACCCCACCGCTGACCTCTACTTGAACACTCTGATCCCCCTTCTCATTTCTCTCATGAGGAGCTTAGCCGAGTGTTTTGTCACTTTCTAAAGCAGCTACAGGTGACGGAGGAGAGAGGACAAAAGAGGCTTTCTTTGGGGCAGTTATTTGTTTTTCAAGTTACGTTCATGAGCAACAGGTTTGCAACAACAAACAGCTAAACTCAGAGTCACATGATGATCCAAACAGAGAAAAATGGACGTTTGTGATCTGTAAAAGAAATGAGAAAGAAGCAGATCTTAGTTTTTGTCCCTTCAGGAGGACGTTTGCAGCTCTCCTGCTTCTTAAATCTGCTTCTCCGGTCAGTCGGTGGTCCAGTCTCCAGCACTGTGTTCTGCAGATATGAAGGAAAATGCTCCAAGTTCAACAAACATGGAAACGTTGACGGCTCATCCAAGCAGCTTCATCCAACCGTGAGAATCCTCAGACAAACACTCTTGTAGCGCTCTCTCTCAGAGCTGCTGATCCTTCCTGTGCTGCTCTATTGAACTCTTGTGGTCAGATGTTTCAGGAACAGGAGAGTCTGGAGGTTAAACTGGAGTGGCTTCAGATGGTCACATGAACCCGGACGGGTTTTTGGTTGTCCGGGTCCATGGAGGGTCGCAGAGAGGAACGGTGGGATCTTCAGGGGGGTGCAGGTGCTTCTTTCACTAAAGAAAATGGATCGTACCATCGTCGTGTTCATAACAGGTGATGCTGCCGTACGGCGTCTTCACGCCACTCTCTAGTGCTGGTCTGCAGCCGGAGGCTCCGGAGCCACGGGTGGCTCTTTGGTTGAAGAAAAAAGAAAAATGTTTTTAAATTTAAAACGTGATATTCGGACGATACGAGGAGGCATAAAGCTAAACGAAACAGTCAAATATTATTCAACTCATGCTCTAATAGTTTAAAGCTCGTGTCTCTCCACCAGGTTCCCCCAACCCATCAGGCAGTGCAGTTTCATAGTTTATCAAAGTCGACATTTTCACTGAATTTTGAGTAATCAGAAATCATACTGAAGCTGTAACTGATTATAAGGTGGAATTTATACTATAAAATAAATCAAGGTTTTGATTCTCTTAATTAGCTCTGATTTAACTTTAGTTTGTCAGATTTACACATTGATGCACCAATAAATAAATAAATAATAACCGTAGGGGTTTTGAATCACTGCTGACATCACGCATTTGGTACGGGGTGTCTTTTATTTTGAAAATAAGTCTTGTAAATGTATAAACTCTTAATGACTTGAAAAATAAATCTTTATGTTTATATTTTATATATGCATAAAAAATCCTGACAGTTATCTTATATTTATCATAATAGTATCAATGTAAATCAGTGTTTTATTTATCTAAATGGAAATAGACATTGTTGCTCCCTCTGGGTTTGCACCAACGGGATCCTCGTTCAGTCTGCAGGATTTAGGGGCGGAGTTAAATAAAGGAAAAATCTATATGAAAAATCACCTACTTCCTCCTACTGACCCTCACGTGTCGTAGAAGTGTTCACTACGACCTGTCGCCTGCAGCACGCCCGTAGAAAAACATGAACGTGTTCTCTCTACAGTTCACTAAGCGGTCCACGACCTCGATGTTTCCTGAAGTGGGTGCTGAGGAACGATTAAAATGTCAAATGTTTCTTAAAAAATGAGCTAAAGTGTGTAAATGTATTGATTACATTTGAAGAAAAGAGCTTCTCTGCTTGCATCAGGCAGGAAACAGATGTGATACATGAAGAAGTGATTTTGTCTTCCGGTGAGAAAGATCTCAGAGGTTAAGGTGTTCCAGCTCCAACCATGAAACCCACAACATCCTGCTGAGCAGCAGCCAAACCTCCCAGCTGTAGCTGCATGTCTGACTCTCTCCTGACCCTGCTCCCACCTCCACCCCCCAGCTCTGTTTTGCCCCAAACTCAGAGGGGGGGCTCGGCGGCCTGGTGAAGGATGGGTCAAGTGAAAGGAGGACGAGGACACGAGGGAGGAGGATGTGATGGATCACCGCACAGAGGCTTCAGTTTTAAAGGACTTCACAGCAGAAAGGTCTTTCAGACATCAGGATGGGAGGACGACAAAGAAAGGTTGGAGTTTCAATGATTTGGAATAAAAAAAAACATTTTGTCACATTTGAACCAATCAGAATCCTCAGACATGACCGGTGAAGGCTTCTTCTGTTTGTGATCGTACCCGAGGACACGTTGACATAAACATGAACAAGAAGATCAGGAATCCAACCCACAACCTTCCATTTAAAGATCTCCACCTACATGGCTGCAACACCAAACTATCAATCATGTATTCTGTGGCTCAGTCACATCATGCGATTCACATAGTGACACCGACTACTTGCTGAAATCCATTTTTATTATTAGCTCAGTACAACTTTAACTTTTCCCAAAAAACTTCCAATGGACAAAACTTTTCCTTACAGACCAAGTGATAGCAAACAAAGGGTGTTAGCTTTAGCTAGCACAGCTAACGTCATTCACATTCTATAAAACATTTTAATCGATATTTCTAGGATGAAACTCTGAGTTTATTGCTAAATTCGACCTACAATGCTCAGATTATGTTGCTCGTAGAGAGAATTTCAGAGCAACATTTAGTTGAAGATTAAATATTACAGTCGTGTAATCACGTGTTCATGAACCAAACTCCCTTTGATGGAATCTGTTGTTCCGTTTGTTCTGTATCTATTAAACTGCATTCACACCAAACGCAATTCGCTTGTCAAATTCGCATCGGCGGCCTCTTTTTCACTGAGTGGTGAATTTGCTGCTCGCCGACCGTCTAAAAATGTGTTCCTTAGCCTGATGCTGCGGCCGCGTGTGGGAGGAGCTATCAGCTAACGTTTTTGGACAGATGTCTGTGGATATCTCACTTCTAATATATGGAAGACACGGATGATGTTGAGAGTACCGGTATCAGGAGGACCCCTCCCACTCTGAGAGCTGTGACAGCTGATTCCACGGTGTTTCTGTGTTTCTGAGACTTTGAAGGCTCACTGTCTCACATTAGCCATAGACGAGAATAAAACAAGAATAAAATTGAAGGAACTTGTTCATTTTTTATGAATAAGAATTAGATAAATATTAGAAAGTTCAGGAGGTCTGAGCCAGCAGCTTCCACACCCCACGGCGCTCTCGATCTGCCGGCATACTAAGTAAGCGAGCCCCACTGGTCAGAGCTTGCCCCGGGATAGGCTCCAGCAACGGGGCACAGGGTTGACAGAGGTGGAAGGAAAAGTTCAGGACAAAAACACTAATAAAGTTTGGATTGATGGAGTCACAGAAAACCCCACATGCCCAAAGCTGAGTCCCTGATTGGTAGATGTGACGCAGTGAGCTCAGCAAAGTTTCAGTGACTCCATCAGCGAGTAGAGGACTAGCCCAAAGCGAGCGTTTTTGTTCTGAACTTCCATCTTTTTCATTAACCCGTTGGAGCCGAAGCGTGGCAGAGCTCATCCGACTACTTTGGGTGAAGGATACACTCTGGACAGATCGGCGGCGTTCACTCCGAGGTGGAGATCACTCCCTCGATACAGACAGAGAGCCGCTGTGGGACGAAGAGGCTGCCGGCTCGGACCTCATCGAAACGTAAAAGAAAAAGAAAAAGGTCTCCTACTTTAATTTATCCCCCTCGGGTTAATACGAGACAGAGACCCTTCAAGCTCAGACACAGAGACACAGAAACACAGTGGAGGTGGCTGTCATACAGACACAGCTCCCTGTACCGGGAAAACCTTTAATAATCATATAAACCCAAACATGGAGACATGATTACTGATGTCTTTGTAGAACTCTTCACTATAAATAAACCTGATCTGAGATATCCACAGACACCGTTCCTTATAGCGATCATGCTAAATGCATCAGCTGGTAGCTCCTCCCACATGTGGCGTCAAACTCATGGACACATTTTTTGACAGGTGACGACCAGCGATTTGTGGCGCAAATTGGGCTGGGAGTGAGTGAACCAGTAGACTCCGTCTGGTTCTACCTGAAGCTAAGATGTTTTTACAAAGTGGGTCTGTGGTTTCTATTCTTGTGAGGACTGTAATAATCTGCAGTAATCTTTTTTCATGTTGTGTTTTCCTGGTTGGTCACATCAGGTTACGGTTCTGATCATCTACAGCTGTTTTCATCGTGTATCGAAGTGTCTGGTTTTCATTGTCACCATTTTGTTTCTCTTTAAGTTTGTTTAGTTCCAGTTTATTCATTAAATGTTCATGTTTTTGGAGACAGCCTGGTTTCCTGCATATTGAGTCCTACATTTTCTGGAACCTCCTCACCACCAGCGGTTCTACATGAGCTGACGGGAACATCAGACATTAACAGACGTTTTTGTGTGTTTTTTGTGTAAACATCAGTTTTTCCTCTGCGTTTAGTCCTTTCCTGGTTCTGTTTTGTCCTCGGGCTGAACCAGGACTTGTCTGGGTTTCATGTGAGCTGCCGTGTTCCTTCGTGGTTCTTCGCGTTGGTTCTGAATATGGAGACCAATGGGAGGAACCAGCTGAAGATTGACTCATTTTTATTGGGAATATCTGAACCACGGCTAAGAAGACGCGGTTCTTCTGGAAAGACACTGAGCAAAGTGGATTATAAGGATCACAATCACTCTTATGGTTTCATGTCTTTGTGTTTCTCCAAGCTGATCTGAAGGTCTTGAAGGATGGTAACTGTGTCAGCCTCTAGTGTCTGGCGTCCGCCCCGCCTCGCCGCTTCCATCTGCTCCGTCTCTACACGATGATCAGACATCCAGCTGGTCAAACAAGTGTTCGATCTTCAGATGGGAATGTTTGACTCCGCGCTGCGTCTGAATTATTTAGCAGCTCTGTGGTGGAAGCAGGCGGATTAATGCGCATTTACAGGCGTTTGTCAGGGAGGGAGCCCGACAGACGCCGGCGGCGAGAGGTCAACGACACGCTTACCGCAACACCCGAACCCTTTTTGCAGCATAGCACGGACAACCATGAGGTTTTAGCAGCAGGGGCGTGGTGCTAAAAGCTAACAGAGGGACAGCTCCTCAACCCTTCTGGTACATCTCTTTAAGGAGGAGCGCTGTAATTGCACGGCGGTTCTGCAGACCGGATCGACCCGCCTGAACCCCCGGGGAGGCGGATCCTGAGATGTGCCAAGAGTCACATATCTAAATAAGGCCAGAGCGAGCGGGAGCGCTGCAGCATGTTAGCCTGTGGACTTCACCTCGGTGTCCTTCTATTAGTTTGACCTCAACTTCAGAACTCCACACTTCAGTTCCACAGATTTTCACTTTGGCAAGGAGACAGAAGGAGAAGGAAGTTTCACAGAGAGCTTCCCAGGGAAGAGAAGTCAAGGTTAGCGCCAAACTTTTATGAAACCGGAGATAAGTCAGTTTGGGTCAAGTTTTTAGGTCATAACGTTTTTAGGTCATAAAGTTTTTAGGTCATAAAGAAACTAAAGCAAAGAACAAAACCCTTTTCAGTGAGTTCTACATCACTTCTGTAGTTTCTGTTCGCATAACGAGAGTTATGGTTTAGTCCACTTAAGATAAAACATCAATTATTGTGTTTCAGCATTATGTTAGCTGTTCTGTCAAAATGTAACATTTTCAATTTTTTGAGCTAATTTTGAGTTTAGCTATTATTTTTGTTATTATTATTTTTCCTGTTTTCACGCTAATTTGGATTTTACCTAATATTTTAGAATTATGCTAGTTTTTTTGTCAAACTTAGAATTTTTTTTCCATTTTTTTATTTTAATTTGTGGGTAAGCTGATATGTTAATATTCTGCTAGCTGTTTTAGCAAAATTAGACATTTCTTCCTTTTTTTATTAATTTGGAATTTAGCTAATGTTTTGTCAAGCGTTGAGCTTCAGCGTTGTCCGCTTTTAGTTTTAGTATTTTCAGCTGTCAGCACTGCTATCTTCAGCTGACACATTCACACTAGCATTATCACAGGTAATGCTATATATCTACTTATATTACCATTCAGCTAATTTAGAAAACACTTTTGTGACTGTTATTTTATCACAGTGAATTTACTGGATGTATTAATATAAGAACATACAACAGATACACTTTCCTTATTCAAGTTAGAGTGAAATTATGAAATATAAATTACATAAACATGAAAAAATAATGATCTAAACATCATTTGTGGAGAAGGAATCAGATTTTCTGTTTCCCGCTCAGTCAAAGGCATTAAAGGTTTTTCTTGTTTTCCTCCTGATTCGTAGAGTAAAAGTGTGTCGGGTTCGTTCGGGGCAACAGTTTGGACCTGGGGAGTAAAGAGATGCGAGGTGCTAACATCCGGCTCACCAGGGGAGGTGAGGGTGCTGCCTGATGTGCAAAGAGCTCGTGTCAGTGAAACTTTAACCTTTACACACTCAGAGACCACAACAACCTCCAGCTCCGGGTTTGAACCGCCGCCGTGCGGCGTGGTCAAGGCGTCCTGCCGCTCTGAAGTCGCCCTGAACGCCAAAGATTTACAATTCTAGACTTAAGGGAGGATTTTTGTTGAGTTTGTGAGAAGCAGACAGTGAAAAAACTGAAGAAAGTTGAAGAAAAAATCTCTAATTTTCTCTCTTGTAAGAAGAATCTCATCAAGAAAGTTTTTTCCTGAGAAAACACAGAGACTAGAACCTTTTGGTAATAAGAATTCCTGTTAAGACCATTTTTCTGACCCCATTGCAGTTGTCTTGGTCATGTAAAGAAAATGTGCTGATGGGTAAACATTTTTGACCTGTTTTTGCAGCGTCAGTTTTGTGGAGGCGTGACACGCCGCCTGCACACACCGAGTGCTGCATCAAATGAAATCATATTTCATAATAAATTATTTAAAAAGAAAAACAACTCATCTTAAACAAAATCTCATGCACACATGAGTCTACAACACATGAACAATTCAAAATATCTGACATGAATTTGAAGTTTTATCTTGGGTTTTCACAGCTTCCATCAACCTCATTTTACAAACGTTACTTTTGCAAAAGTACATATGTTTTCTTTTTTATTTGGTTTTGCCTTCTCAAATGTAAAGTTTTCGATTCTTTAAAAAAAAGCCCAGTTTTAGCTGAGACCAAATCCGGTCATGAAAAGTGAACCACAGACTTCCAGAACATGCATGTAGAAATGTGCAGCTCTCCGAGCGTCGGGTCACGCGCCGCCGTCCAGGTTAAGGTGTGGGACGTAAGCCGTAATCCTGCAGTCAAACTGTTGACTTTGGTCCGCTGGTTGAACGGCGCTCCAAGTGGGATTAGCATCACCTCAAAAATAACCCAGAGGACACTGGGGGGGGGTCAGCTCAGAGAAAAGCCCCATTGTTGCCCCGGTGTTGTTATTGCCTGGAATTACCTGGAATGGCCTGGAATTACCTGGAATTGCCTGGAATTGACTTCACCGCTGACATTTGCACAAACACACACTTTTATTTACATTCTTGTAAGTTTCACTGGTTTGTTGATGATCACTCAGATCAAACATTAGTGATAGCCGTGGTGCAGAGTAGGGGTGTGTATTATTAACAATATGAAACGTATCACGATACATATCGCGATATATCCCCAAACTGTACCGGAACAATGTTTCACTTTTTTTAAAGAGTAGGACTTAGAAAAAAACACTATCTGAATATTAATACATTTTTAATTGTGCTAAAATTCATTCTATAGCACTGCATTTGTATCTCATTTACAAGCAGCTTTACCCACACAGTCATGCTGGTTTTATTTTGGTAAATTAAGAAATATTGTTTTTTAAGGGAACAGTAACATTATCTGAAATATTTTTCCATTTAAGAAAAAAAATGAGAATGAATCTGCATTAAAGGGGCCATACCGTGAAAATTCAGCTTTTTTGAGGTTTTAAGAGCGTTTTACTGATCATTCCTCTCTATAAAGAACCTCAAAGCCGTAATTTGATCTGTTCATGCATTTAAGAGTAATCCTCTAAAAACCTGCAGCCCCCCCCCATACCCACGAGAACGAGCGGGTCGAATCGTGCTGATGTCAGCATGATGTGAACCGCCCCCTCCAGGAAGAGTCTGTGCTTCAAGCTCCGCCCCCAGACTACAACGAAAACACACCCACTTGGAGCTCGTCTTGTATGTGATCTGCAGACGGTTAAAATGTCTTTAGGTGTTTGTTTAAAGTCCCAAAAGAAGAGCCAGCACATCAGAAACTGTTGGATTTTATCTTCGCCAGCAACTCTTATGACCGCCGCGTCACAGATGACGGTTTGATAACCTTGGCA
Organism: Oryzias melastigma; assembly: GCF_002922805.2. Lineage (NCBI taxonomy): Eukaryota > Metazoa > Chordata > Actinopteri > Beloniformes > Adrianichthyidae > Oryzias > Oryzias melastigma. The sequence goes on from NC_050527.1 coordinate 28,491,389, forward strand.
TGAATCAAAGTGGATTCAATCTCAGAGCCGGCTCCATTCCTACAATCAAACGGATGAAGATCCAGAGCCGTCAGTGAATCATGCAGTATAGCGTCACGCTACAACGTTCACGCACGTTACGCCTCGCGTGTAGACCGCCTTGTTTTATTTGGTTAACTGTAAAAGTGTGTGGATGCATGATAACAGCATGAATGTTTCATGATGCACATGAAGTGTCATTCTCCATGTGTAAATACGAATACTCAAGTGTCTTCTGGATCAGATTGTGGGTCAAGAGGATCCACAATCTGCAGATCCATCTTTACAAAGAGTTCGGAGGTTGTTTGTTTACGAGCCGCGGGCACGCTCAGGAGACGGTCTACAAGCGGGCTCAAGGATGGCGTTGTGAAATGGGCGGGACCGACAAGGAGCGAAAGGCGGAGCCTCAGAGATCAAGTCATATTACTTCTGGGTATAAAACGGTCCACAAAAATGACTAGTATTTCATAAATAATTTGTTTTTTAGAGTTCCAAAGGTAATATTTAATCAATGTATGGATGTAGTTTTCTCTGAAAGGCTGAAGGAAATCTCGGTGTGACCCCTTTAACCAACGAGGCTCTAAAAGGATGACTGAGGGAGTAGAGTGATGTCGGAGGTTTAGGTGGAATATAAGAGTTACAGTAGATGCTGAAGGATTATAAATCGTTAATCAAATATTGTCATGTCAACATTTTAAACTGATACTAGTATAAATAAATGAAATATCGTGACATACCGTCGAATCGATTTCCCCCTACAGCCCTAGCACAGAGGTATAGAGGAAGATCACAGCTTCATTTATTCATCCGACCTGTCCAAGTATCACCTGTGGTTATAGGTTGGCATCAGTATTCAGTGTGTGAATGGAAGGTAGTGAAGCGCTAAAGAAGCATACGGCAGAACTGCTCAACAGGAAGTGAGAGGAAGCACATTTCCATAATCCCACCCTCATTATGTTATACTTTCCTTTTTGTAACATGTTGCCATAATCTGGTTCTTAACTTCCATCTTTACATCCTTTTCTTCAAAATAAGCCATGATTCTAGTGGTTTTACTCTGAACATCATTGATAACAGCACAACCATCAGGACTGAACCCTCATCCTGTGTTCTGTTCTTCAACGTTTTCACCAAATGACTCCAAACACACTCAAAGTTCATTGAGGAAAATGAAACATTGTTGTTAGTACAAACAATAAATAAACGTAAACAGAAAACAGTGAGTGTACTTCCTGGAGGAATTCCTGCAGTTTCATTCCCTCTACAGACACAGTTTGTGCTTCTTGTCAGGATCTGATCTCCTTCCAGAGTTTGACCTTATTAAAATTGCTGTCCTGGGTCAAAGGTCATGCAGAGGATTACGTCCTCTTCCCAGTGACCCATTTGAGGCCAAAGGCTGCAGGAGTAACATCAGGAAGTCTTAAGAAGATGATGTGGAGAGAGACAGGGAGGAGGTTGAAGCTTTGTCTGTTTGACCATGAAAACCATGAAACCAAAAGTGTCTATTTATGAAAGAGAAGAAGTTCAAATTCAAAACATCCTGTAGAAAATGACATTATCAATATAAACTGTCAGGATTTACGTTTGATAAACCTGCTAAAATTTGATGCCATTGGTTTTCATGATCAGACAGATGTGATATTGTCTTTAAAAGTGTAAATTTTGTTTCTCAAAAACGTTTTTAATTACGCTAAAACTTGAAAAATGATCAAATGTTTGTCAGAAAGCCTCTCAGATCACTGTTGTGGTTGAGGATAAAGATCTAATGAAGGAGATCAGTATTAATACTGTTACGGATTCCCTCCTTTGTTTTTCTTTTTCATTGTTTTCTTCTATGCGGGTCAGCTGTGACTCTCCTGGATGCTCCGCCCCCTCGGGTTGTCCTGGAGATGGTCACAGCCGCCTGGAGTTATCTCATTTGGCCTCGTTATTTCATGAAGTGTCTCTTTTGTATGAGTCCGAGTGTTTTACCTTGTTTTCTGTCACTAAACCGTTTGTCTGGATGTCCAGACTTCCTGCATTTCAAAGCTGAAGCTGCAGATGAATTATGTCACACAGTAGATGATCATCACCATCACAGTCCAACAGTATCCTCACTCTCAGGTGCAGAAACTGGACCTCAGTTTGCAGTAAATGATCATTTTATTCCTAAATGACATCACAAAGTCAAACTAACAAACTGAAACCCAAAGTTAGACATGTGACAATCACAGCTGGCTGCATTAACCAGTAAAAGGGAAAGAAAGTTCTTTATTACATTAATATTATTTTACACTTCTTAATCCTTCTGCGATGACTCGTCTGAATCCCCTCCCTGATTCCCTAACTTGGGGTCTCCATCTCTGTTCATCCTAAGGTAACGTCCTGCTTGTGCAATCACTGCTCACCTGGATCAGGTGAGTTCAGCCAATCAGAAACTGTTCTCTGGGCTCTCAGGAATAGGAAACAGGATGAGCTGCAAGAGGAGCTCAGGAGGAAGGACAGGGTTATGAATTCCTTCACTACTTAACGCACTTTATAGTGAACTAGTGCGTTCGCCATTTTCTAGTGCGGCCCGAATCTATTCATTCCAATTGGAGTGCACTAGAAATTTCCCAGAAGTCTTTGCAAAAACCTAGCATGCATCTATGCTCACTAGATCAGCGAATATAGACCACAATGCATTGCAGTCTAACGACTTTAAACATGTTTAAATGTATTTTTTAAATAAACCATCCACATTTTCACCATCAGAACACAGTGGAGTCGTAAATAAATGTGGTGAGATGTTCGTATTGATTCAATTTCTCTTTGTGAAATCCATGATGTCATATCAGGTGTTTAGAAAAGAAAAGAAAAAAAGTAGTAAGCGTAGTGTTCGAATCACTTTTAAAATCCAGGGCACTACATAGATACAGATTTATAATAGTTAGGGATTAGGGTGGAAATTTGGACATAACCCAGGAGTGTCTGATGCTCTGGACTTAAAAGAAATATGGACAAAACAGCAAAAAACTAATTACAAGTCCAGACACTGTTAAAAGTTAAAAGTACCATACATTCTGTGCTATAGGATACAACAAATTAAAAGATGAAAAAAAGAAAAAATGATGGCTTTGAGTGTACCTTATAGTGCAGTTCACTATTTTAAAGTTTAACTTAAAAAACATTAAAAAGAAAGAAGTTTGGTCATTTTCTTCCACAATTCAAAACTCTTTTCAAAGTAATACATAAACTGCATTAGCATCAATGATGCAGCAGATGTTACATTTAGTAAACTGTTGCAGCTGACGAGGCGCGCTAACACCGATGTACTTTAGTAATGAGCTAACATGACTCTGATGGAGAAGCCTGAAAACTGTAGCTGCTTTCTAAGTAGAAAATGTTTTATAGTTTTTAAATTCTCGTAACATATAGAGAACCCTATAAAACACGTGTCAAAGTCAAGGCCCGGGGGCCGGATCCGGCCCCCCTGGTGATTCTATGCGGCCCTCCAGATCATTTGATTTTATTGTTATTAATGACCCGATGTTATCTTGTGCCCATTTCCAACGTATAATTTTGACAAAATATATTTTTGTGGAGAGTAAAACATTGAAAGTTATTTAAGGTTTAAGTTGATTTATTCTAAAATAATATTCCTGCATTTTTATTATTCATAATTATGTTATAAAGTTACAGTTTTAAAGTTTCAAAAATTGGGATATTGCTAGATTTCTGGACTATTTTGGCATTTACTAAGATTTTTTGGGGAGTTTAGCTAATATTTCAGTTACATGCTAGCTGTTTTGGCCAACTTACGTTTTTTTTTTTTATGGTAATTTGGCATTTAGCTAATATTTTAGCTGGCTATCAGCTTCAGTGTTTTCAGCTATAAGCTTCAGGGATTTTAGCTATTAAATTAAGCATTTTCAGCTATCAGCACTAGCATCTTCAGTGGTTAAATTCAGCTTCCAGCATTCACACTTGCATTATCACAGGTAATGCTATATATCTAGTTCATAATTATGTTAAAAGTTACAGTTTTAAAAATGTAGTTTTTATAAATGTTTATCTTGTCTGGTCCACAACCTAAAGTGTTGTTTTGGATTTTGTCCCCGTGAGCGATTGAGTTTGACCCCCCTGCTCTAAAGAACGTAGAACGTATTAAAAGCATTAAATTTCTGACTGCAGTGCGATTGTAAATAAGATTTTCTTTTCTTGTTAGTGAATTCTCTGATCCTCATGATGAAGATTTCTCCTGGAAGCCTCAGTGTGTGATCCCTGACAAAGGGCAGAGGAGGCTCAGACGCCAAGTGATGAGGGGGAGCTGAGGGGAGGCTGATGGTCAGATGTGAGGACCGAGGGGGGGGGCTCTTCCTCGTGCCTCCAGTCAAGCAGAAAATCTCAGTAAATTAGTTACCGCGACGACGGCTGGTCGGGGAGCTTTCATCCAGCGCAGCAGGAGAGCCGCCATGGGATCAGGATAAGAAACACTGGCCCTAACAACATCTCCCCCCACCCCCCAGCCCCGCTCTGTCACTGTCCAGTCATCCATTACAGTTTCCTGGCAGCCAAAGGGCCTGTTTGGCTGTTAAATGCCTCTCCAGCATTAGCACTCCTGAAAAGGTGTCACATAAACACCAAGCAGCTGCTAAGAACCTCAGCCGTCCCCGGAGAGCGCACTGGACTTCTGCAGCTACGAGCTCGGTCTTCAGTCAGATTAATGACTCGTGTGTCACAGAAAATCCCTCCTTCATAAACTTTATTAACTGTGCAGCCTGGAGTCTCTTTTACTGCTTTTTTCTACTTTACAGTTGGATTTGTTATTATGATCCACAGCAGCAGAAGAAGCTGCAGCAGTAGATGCAGCAGTCACAGCAGGAGTCCAGCCGCCGCGGCAGCAGAAACAGTCACAGCAGTAGAAACAGTCACAGCAGCAGTAGAAACAGTCACAGCAGCAGTAACAGTCACAGCAGGAGTCCAGCCGCCGCGGCAGCAGAAACAGTCGTAACAGCAGGAGTAGAAACAGTCACAGGAGTAGAAACAGTCACGGCAGTAGAAACAGTCACAGCAGGAGTAGAAACAGTCACAGCAGCAGTAGAAACAGTCACAGCAGCAGTAGAAACAGTCACAGCAGGAGTAGAAACAGTCACAGCAGCAGTAGAAACAGTCACAGCAAGAGTCCAGTCGCAGCGGCAGCAGAAACAGTCGTAACAGCAGGAGTAGAAACAGTCACAGGAGTAGAAACAGTCACAGCAGCAGTAGAAACAGTCACAGCAGTAGAAACAGTCACAGCAGCAGTAGAAACAGTCACAGCAGTGGAAACAGTCACAGCAGTAGAAACAGTCACAGCAGCACTTGCAGCAGCAGTAATTTTCCTGGACTGAAGGACCAGATGGTTTTGACAATTCTTCTTTCTTTCTAATCAAAATACAAATATGTAAATTCAAAATCAAAGCAGAGACTAAACAATGTGAACAAAACATAAAAAGAAACTGATGAAGAGCCACTAAATTAATGTAAATATAAGGATTTATTCAAGTTGTATCACAATCGTGTGTCTTAACTCTTGTGTTTTTATTTAATTCTGTCAATCGATTATTATAATAGTTGATAAGATTAATTACACTTTTGGTTTCTGATTAATCTTGATTAATCACAATGTTTTACGTGGGGATTTTTATTTCAATATTCAGTTTTTGAACAGAGGGAGAATGTTGTCCTCCATTTTTATTGTCTGAAATGTTTAAATTTAAGTGTTAACTCAGAAGAGTAACTTGTGTTCACAAAATACTCCAACAGTAGATAATCTGAACTAAAGACTTTTATGCCTGCAGTTTTACTCCAAGAAAAGAGTCATTCTCACATGATTGTAAAGAGATGATGTGATTGAAAAGCAGTTTGAAGGCTAAAGGGCCAAACAGGAATTGATTTATAGTTTTTTGCATAAAATATTTGTTCCATTAAAAAAGCTGAATAAAAAAAAACAAACAAGATTTCATATTGTAGAAAATGAAACATCTGCATTCTGTCGAGAACAGGCTAAACTTTCAGGAGCTTAAACACTTCTCAGTCCTCTTTGGGAGGTGTTTCCTTCGTTTTAGTGTCGTTTAAAAATGCTTGTGCGAATGTGAAACAATATTCCTCCAATGTTTGCCCATCAAACCCCCAGAAGAGCTGCAGGCCCCTGGCTTAAGGGCCGCAGAGCTCTGCAGGCAGCGGAGGATTACATGGAGATTACATGAGCGCAGAGACAGTTTAAATCCAGCAACTCCACAGCCGCGCTCACGGAGAATTGTGCAACAGGCGTGAAAGTGACTGAAGCCAAGCGAGAGAAGAGAAGAATGAATTTGAGGCACGTTTTCATCCGGACGAAGCCTGCTTAGCTAACGTAAAAGATGTTCAGTCGGGTTATTTTAATCCAACATTTCTAAATGTTGTGCTAAGAAGAGTTTTTTCTACAGCACGTGTTAAAGTCAAGGCCCGGGGGCCGGATCCGGCCCTCCAGGTAATTCCGTTCGGCCTTCCAGATCATTTATTTTATTGTTATTAATGACCCGATGTTATCTTGTGCTCATTTCAAACTTGTATAATTTTGACAAAATATATTTATGGAGACTAAAATATTAAAGTTATTTAAGGTTTAAATTGATTTATTCTGGAATAATATTCCTGTCTTTTTATTATTCATAATTATGCTAAAAAGTTACAGTTTTAAAGTTTTAAAAATTGGCATTCTGCAGCTTTATGGACTATTTTGTCATTTACTAAGATTTTCATGGCTGTTTTGGAGTTTAGCTAATATTTCAGCTACATGCTAGCTGTTTTGGATAATTAGGCTTTTTTTTGTATTTTTTTAGGCTAATTTGGAATTTATCTAATATTTTAAGCGGCTATCTGCTTCAGCCTTTTTAGCTATCAATTTTAGCATCTTCAGCCCCCTAATTCAGCTAATTATGCTAATTAGTTATGGTTTTAAAGTTTTAAAAATGTAGTTTTAGAGCGTTCAATAAGTGTTGATCCCGTTCGGCCCAGGAGTGTTTTGGATTTCGGTCCCTTGTGTGATTGAGTTTGACCCCCCTGTTCTACAGGGAGATCCGCGTTTCTCATTACCTGGTTCCACAAACACGTGCATTTCCTGCGGGTCAGTCAGAGACAATAACAGGAAGTGGACTCATGAAGCACCAGCGCACACGGAGCTCTTTTCTCGGTGTTTGGATCCACAAACGGAGCTGGACTTGTTTGTTTTTGGTCTTGGTGAGGGGACGAGTGGCACAAACCAACAAACTTTCTGTTTCAGAAATGAAGTGCTGATAACTCTGTCACTACTTTGCTCCGCTGTCTCCTGCTGAAGGAGGTGTAGAAGGACGAGGTGATGAAAGATGGATGTTGCTGTGGACTTCTGCTTCTGCGAGACCTTCTGTGCGACCTTTAACCCCCGCCCTGCGTGTGGAGATGTCCAGCAGCTTTTCTGTTGGATGATGTTGAGAATTCGGTCTGGAGACTCTACGTTATGATGATCAAACGAGGAAAAAAAAACGTCTTCATGACGGAAAAATGATGTAGAAGTCTGTCTCTGTTTGGAAAAGTGTTGAGTTTGTAGGTCAGGGGGAGGAGTGTGCAGCCCGGAGGATAAACCCCACAGATATCCTGGCCTGAACCCGGGGGCCTCCTGCTGTGACCTCCTGACCCCCCAGTCATGTTGCAGGAGCCTGAACTCTGATTTAAGAGCTTCCAACCAAATGTCAACAGAGAGTTTATTGTTCTGACATCACTCTCAGTGAGTCAGAAACAGGAGGGCTGCTTCAAAGTTCACTTTATGGAAACTAAAATTCATTTCTATACATTTCAAAGGTGTTAGCAAACTTCCCAGCCAGAGAAAACCGAGTGGACCGTTTGGTTTAAATGTTGGTTCTGTTGTGGTCCCACCTGTGTTTGCTCACATCGACTTAAGTGGGGACTCAGTGGGTTAGATCGCTATGTTAGCTAGTGGACATCGTAGCATGCTCGCGAGTTCTTCTGTACCAAGCTAGCTTGGTCTGCTGTGTTGAGCTAGCGAGCTCCACTGAAGCGAGTTAGCGACCTCTGCTATAGCGAGCTAGCAAGCACTGGTGTAGCGAGCTTCTCTGTATTGACGTAGCAATTCTCGCTGTATTGAGCTAGCGAACTCCGTTGTAGCGAGCCACAGATCCGCTCTCCACCAGGCGGCGGGCTAGCATAAAGAGCCTACCCACTGAGTGTCCACTTTAGCCAATGTGTACAAACACAGGTGGAACCACCACAGAACCTGCAGACGAACCATTCAGGACTCACATTTTCCACCTGGCAGATCCACAGTTTCATCTCTCTGGTGTTTGCATCATAGAGAGACGTTTCTCCTGAAACAAGCTGAGTTTTCTGTTGTGCTATGAAGTTTGGTTAGCCATGTTTGTTGGCTCCGCCTCCTAAAGCGTGCTGGTTTCACCTCCACAGACCGTCAGCAGGGATGTGTTCTGTCAGCTCTCAGATAAAGTATCTCACAGATCCTAATGGCAGCCATTAGTGAGCCGCGATTAGAAAAAGTCTTAAATTAGCAAACAAGTGAGAGTGACACCTCATCCTTCCTTTATCAGCGCCGCTCGCCGCGGTGGTTCCCCTCACCCACCCCCACGCTCCCCAGATGTACACGGACCGCCGTTTTTTAGACACTGCATCGTAATAAACGTGAAACGGATCAGGGATCAGATCAACACAGTCCTAAGAGTTCAGCCATGATCCGGCTCCAGAAGTCTGTTTGTGCTTGGGGGTGTGGGAGAGGCCGAGTCACCGGCTCCAAAGCCTGGAAACCACCAGAACCCAAACAGGTGTAAGGGACTACGGCTAAGTTATGCGATCAAAACCTTCCCAACAAATGTAATTTCTGACATTTTTCATGCCTTATTGGCTGCATTGACATTCATGCTGATTCCTCTGGAGCCTCACAGCGTTCTGAAGAACGTCAGGATCGTAGTTTTAAGACGAATTCCAAACGTCTGTCTGTGAGTTTGGATCCGTCGTTCTCCTGAAGGACTCCTGCTCGTCTTATCTGAGCGCTCAGAGTGGTATGTAACGCTAACAGGGACGGCGCTCTGTCCTCCCCCCTCTGCACTTTCCCAGGGAGGGGGGTGGGACGGCAGGTCTGCATCGCCGTCTGTCTGTGTCAGGAGAAAGCTGCGCAGACGCAGACCCGACCCGGACTGGGATTACTGGGACGGCACTTTGCTGGGTCCATATTTGTACTCGGTCAGAGTGTTAAGATTCAGTCCAGAAGCTGAGATAAGGGGGGGGGGTGTCAGACAGTCAAGTCCTTCAGGAGTCTCTGCAGCTTCATTTGGGTCTCGTGAAGAGAACTTTTATAGTCTGTTTGTTAGGGACGGATGTTTCCAGATGTTACGATCTGATCCAGATAAACAGAATGAATGTTTGTGGCGTGTGAGAGTGCTGAGTCATGGTATCTAAGAACTATCTAGAAAAACTTCATTTAATGTCACTGCTTCTTAAGATGTAGAATAATGTTGGATAAACTAAACAAACCCAATGCTCTACTGTCAGCAGATCTTCAAGGTAAAGTGTCGCTGAAGGTTCTCTTTTTCAAAGTAAAAGCATCAAGATGAAAAAAGATGAAAAAAAAGAGACTCAGGTTCAGTTTAAAGAAATAAGTTCTAAAAACTGATTTCCTTTCAAATACGTCAACAATGTGAACAAAAAAGAACAAAAATATTTAATAAGAATGTCATGAAAATCTGTTGATTCATTTTGTGACGTCATGTGACCGTCATGTGACTGTCATGTGACCGTCATGTGACTAGGATGTGACTAGGTAAAAAGATAGAATAAAATCTAAAAAAAGAGTAAATAATAAAAGGAATATTTTGTGTTTGATGAGGATTATCCGATTACCTTGGAGGGAAACACCTTTACCTGCGGAGGCGAATCAGTGACAGACACAGAAGAGGGACCTTCACCATCAAGGTGAAACCTTACAGAAGGCTCTAGGATCCAGGATGAACCACGCCGGAGCAAACGTCAGGTCTCAGAGGAGATGTGTTTTCATTCTACATGTGTTTGCACCCCTCCAGAGGAGACATCAGGAGGAGGATCACATCCCGACACGGCTCCAGCTTCTTCTCGCTCAGCTGGACTCAGGAGGTTTTTCTGGTCTCTAAAGTTTAGCTTTAATGGAAACGGAAAGGAGCAGCAGAAGCCTGACAAATGCAGAGGAAACCCGAACATACGGCACTACCGATGATGAGAGAATACGGGAACTGGGAGAGATTACGGCTAACTGAGTTACCCATCAGGCACTGCTTCCCAAAGCTTCAACTACTTTATTTTTCTGTTAAAAAGCTTTTCTGTGTGATAAGCATCCACTCCTCCCCTCCCTGAGGACGAATGATGCTGTTGTCATGGCAACCCAAAGACAACTCGCCTCGTCCAGACCCTGTGATGTCATCCTGGGGGTGGAGGGGTTGGGGGCTGCAGTCATGTGAACTCACACTTTATCTGCGTTTTGGAGACTCTGAGGACAATGAGGACTGTAGAGGGATGTGGGCAGCTCTGTTTAGTGAGGAGGGGGCTGACGTCCCCCCAGACTGAGGCCAGATCCTATCAGGAGCAGATTAACATCCTGACAATGTGATGCTGGGTCTCCCGTGGCTCCAGATATCCAGAGATGTAAAACCATTTCATCTGTGGGATGGTCTTCTCTGAGATAACAGGTGTTACTGTGACAGCTCATGCAGCCATGCGGGTATTTGGTTTGAGCCTCAACCACTTTTGGGTCCAAATGTTCCAGAGAGATAAGTAAACATGCACTATGCACTTCTGTATCAGGAGGTTCTAAACTTCTGTTTCAGATTATTATATGGTGTCTTTTTCTGTTTTTTCTTTTCTAATAGATCTACATTTTACATTAAGTCTTTACTCAAAGAAACTTTTTAAAAAATGGTTGAAACAGCAAAAACTGTCGGCGGCTGGACAGGAAATGTGTTCTTTGTGTCCAAAAAAGCTACAAAGAAGTTCTGTTTTAGCCCTCTGAGTGTTGGGGCGGCAGTCGTCATCGCAGGTTCTTAGGTTGTTTCACTGCCGTCAGATTGAAGCCAGGATCCCAGAGAGGAGACCGGAACCGTGCCGTAGCGTTTGTCCTTCTTTAGAAATGACACGTTGGATCTGAAGGCTGAAAATGTTTAAAGAATGTGAACGAAATCAAGCCAAGAGATGAGAAGTGCCTGAAGGAGGACACGGGTGGAGTACATGGAGAGGTCGGATCTCCTGATGGTTTAAAGTCAAACTTCTCTGAATGTTATTGCTGAGTTTGTAGGGAGATTTATGGAGGACCAAGAGTTGATGATCAAGATTTGTGAAAAGAGGAGAGGATCGAGAGGAGAGCCCTGAGGAACCCCTTCTGAACGTGAAAGTTGGATAAAACCAACTAAACCAGATGGTTCTACCGAGTCCTTGAACCCAGAACTTGTTTGATTGGAGGTCTTCAGGCTTCTGGTCTTTAAGGTGGGGTCGGTTCCTCCTGATGGTTTGAAGTCAAACTTCTGAATTTTCTTGCTGAATTTGTAGGAATTGATTCTGGAGGGTCAAGAGTTGTTGATCAAGATTTGTGAAAAGAGGAGAGGATCGAGAGGAGAGCCCTGAGGAACCCCATCTGAACGTGAAAGTTGGATTTTGGATGAAACCGACCAAACCAGATGTTCTACCGAGTTCTTGAACCCAGAACTTGTCTGACTTGAAGTCTTCAGGCTTCTGGTCTTTCATTCTTTTTACCCTCATATCTTTTATTTTGATAGTTTTGTAAATGTAATGTCTTGTTGCAGACTGAGAGCTACAAGGAAGACAAATGTCACCCCCCTTAGGAGACAACAGGTCAAACATTGTCTGGTGTTTACCAGCAGGTGCATCAGTGTCTGATCGCAGACCTCAATAAGCTAATTATTGTTAGCACGCCGTCAGCTCGGACTGAAGATAAAGCCGAGTAACGCCTGTGGACAGCAGTTCCTGTAACAGATCTGCCAAACAAGACCTGCAGTTCATCTGGCTGATAGACCAGACTCCAGGAAGCAAGTGTTGAGAACAGCGTCTTATTCTGTCATCTTACACACAGACACACATACTGTACATTTAGGGAGGGCTGAGTGATGCCTCATGTGATAAGCAGGAGGGAGGCTGGTGATTGAAAGCAGCACATCACAGCGTCATCGTCTGGAAACCAGAGGACGACTGGACAGGAAGTTCAGAGATGAGATGAGGAAAAAGGTCAGTTCATTTGAAAATACAGAGATAATGTCAACACCACTTCCTGTTTCTTAAACGTTGATATTTCAATACTAAGACAATATGTCTTTTCTGAGTGTTTCCCCGACACTCCAGCTCAACATGGACTCGTTGTTGTTCAGTTATCGTTATTTTGGGACGAAAACACATTTCTACTGCATGTTGCAGAAAAAAAACATCTTTATTGTGTGAAATCATGACTGTCAGACAACAGAAACGCTCACACTTCCCCTCATGTCAGTCATGTCTCAAGTCTGATTGTCCAGAATGTCCCAACAGAGACCTTAACCACGGCTAATGTAACCAACAAGAAAATAACAGACTTTCCTTGTTGATCGGATGTTTATGCCCTTGAAGGAAAGACAACAAACGAAGTAACACCTTCAGAAGTCCTCAAGCTTTAATCTCAAGTCTGAGTTTAAGACATGGAAGTGAGTCCCATCCAAGTCTCCAATCCAGACATCGACCTTCAGCAACTTTGATTTAGTTCGGTTGAGATCCTACATCTCCTTCATCATCAAACCACAGTGTCCTATTCTAGTTATGTAGATGACACTCCGCTCTGTCTCCAAACCATCGTGTTCATTATATTCTCTTTACTAATAACCTCCTGCATGCAGTCAAAGGTTCTCCAGGTAAAAGGAGCAGGACAAATTCACCTTTTTAATGAAAAAGTCACTAAAGACTCTAAAAGAAGAACAAACACAAAGTTAAGGAATCTGCTATGATGAAGCTGAAGTCAGAGCTCACAGTAAAGAGACAACCAAACGTTTTTATTATATTTGGAGACGTTTTTCTCGCAAGTTTTTGTTTTTTCACACTTTCATCCATAAGGCGGTTCGTTCTCTCTGAGAGTAGCTGTTGTGAACGAACCCGAGACGTATAAAAGTACAACGGTCAAAGGACAGCTGATCCAACCTCTAACATTCATAGAGCCATTCAGGTCAGGTTTTCACTGACCATGACCCAGTAGGAGCCACAAAGTCTGACTTCACCCAGCAGAAAAAATAAGACACTGATTTGTATTTATTCTCACAGTCATGATAAATGTACCGTTATTGGTGGATCTCAAAAACTCCTGAATTTTGCTTAACCTTCGTGTTCTCTTTGGGGTCCAGATGACCCGACCCTTACATTGATGTGTTATCCCTCCTATGACAAATGTGGACGGGATTTCGTGTCTGTCATTGGACCCCAGTGAAGATCGAACATTAAAAAAAAGAGTTCAGAAGACCCCACTCCCAACGAATCGTCAACATACTGAGGATAGCAGGACGGTTACTAATAAACAATCTGCCTTAAATTCCAGTGTGACTGGTTGTGTTTTCTGTGGTACACAAAAATGTGTCAGATCGTTCAACTTTAGTAAACTACAAACCCAAACTGCTTGATGGATTATTGGAGCATTGTGGGTATTGTAGTCAGGAGCCAAACTGTTTGTAAACTAGTTGAATAAAGTTTGAATTATCTGCCCTACAAAAAGTTGTTTTAAAACATGAAAAAAATGTACAAAAATAGGGTAAATATGACTTAAAATAAGAAAAATGATCTGCCAACAGAACAAGAAAATTTGGTTTGTCAAGACTTTTCAAAACAAGTAAAACTCTGTAACCTCATAGGACCCACAAATATCTTAAAATGAGTATTTTTTTACAAATATAAAGCTCATTTTGACTAATATAAATATAATTTATAAGACTAATTTTCTCAAAATGTTCAAATGATTCATTAGGATTTTGCTAGTAAGGTTATTTTGGCCTTATGATGATCACTACAATCTGTTTATTGAAACCAGACAAATGTACTATAAACAATAATACTTTAATATTCTTCCAAAGAATAGTGAACTTTGTTAGCACTATTCTTTTCTCACTATGTCCACACAAACTACACTCTGATTGTTGCAAAGACTGTGCAGGATCATATAAACAGCCATCCGGCTCCTTGTGAAGTCCACTCCACCAACGGGTCACCTGTGATCCCCGTACGGGTCACCTGTGATCCCCGTACGGGTCACCTGTGATCCCCCTACTGTTATGTACCCACAGACTGTCCTATCCACCAGGACTTTAACAGTTGTGAGGTCAACACTGAGGCCCTGGATAAGTTAGGAAGTCCAGGAAGTGGCGAGACGCGGCGGCAGAGACTTTGCTGATCTGCGTCTTCGTCCTGGAGGTGGAAACAGGCTTGTGTGTTTTTCCCACACTGCTGCAGATAGAGCTATCTGCTCTGGTCCCAGTCATCCTGGCAGTGGCTCCTCCACCACCTCAGCTCCACGCCGCTCACAGGCCGTCTTCACAAGGAGCCAGCCAATAAAGATAAGCCTGACAGAGGAGCCAGCCAATAAAAGATAAGACCAGGGGCATGTCTGTGACTTCCTCACTGATCTTCCTTCGGCAGATATGAGCAACGGCGCCGATATGTGTGGCGTCTAACCGGCATCAGCGGGACCCTCATTCAGACGGACTCTAGGAGCAGATCTGAAGCTCATCAACACAAAGCGTGGTTTGGTTTTACACAGAGAAGGTAGTTTCCACTGTGGCAACAAGTCCAGAACAAAACTTTATTGACAGCAAAACCGTCACAGTTTGACAATGAAGTCTCCAGTCTGTATTTAAGAGGACAATGATGATGGTGAGAAATGTTTGAGATTAAAACTCTCATTACACTCTTCATTCATGCAACAATGAACAAAAGTGCAGCAAATTTCAGAGAATTTTGGGATAAATCCAGTTAGAGGTCTCCTGAGGGGGGGGGGGCTTGGGTGGAAACGTCGCTGCACTTAACAATCTCAAAGGTCTGGTCACCACAAGTACGATTAAACACGTCTGATATGGTTTCTAAAATAATCCGGACGCCACTAAATGTGACTTGAAGAACATCGTTGTACCAGGATCAGCTGATGTCTTATAGGAAAACAAATCTTTGAGTTTAATCTGTCCAGCGTTGGTTTTTGTTTAGCAATTTCCTCGATTCCCTAAATCCAACCTCTCCCAGCTGGATTTAGAACCACAATCATAAGTATTTTTTGCTAGTTCAAAGCAAACGGTTTATTTTTTTAAAGTTTTAATGAACCTAATTGTTGTTCATTTGGTTACAGTGAAAATAATTAGTGTAATAAGTAGATTAAAAGTTTGGATAAAATGTGAGTCCTAGTACAAGTTGATCTGTCGTAGTAAATCCTCTTAAATCTAAGACATTCATTCTTAGAACAGACATTTATGTTTCTAAAATAACGACGATGAATTCCAGTCTAACTTTATTGAACTTTAAAATAACATCCTTAAAATTAAACCAAAAGCTACAGAAAAATGTGAGTTTTTTTGTCTTAAATATATATTTTTAAATTGTTAAGAGTTTGGAACAAAATTGATTTGGACTCAGTTTAATAATAATTTCCTTATTTCTAGATCTCAGTTCTCAATTAGACAAAAAAGAAACCTCTTGACTTAAGAAAAAAAAATCAGTTTTTTCCACATTTATAAAAGAAAATAGACACATGAACACAATAAAGTTAAAGTTAAAATAACTTAAACAATATCTTTACAGTTCAGGCTGATCGAGGCTTGATGGAAATGTGAATCATCTGGATTTAAGAACCACGTTTGTGTTTGATTCCGTCTGTGGTCAGAATGAAAGTGACTTCTTGAACTTCTTCATCTTTTTCCTGTAGAAAACATCAGAAATCGAGGATTTCTGTGTGAGGTGTGCAGCTGTAAACGTCCCGCTGAAACCCGTCGTCCTGGCAGAGAATCTGCTGCTGCTCTGATAACCTGACAAATGTTTAATAAAGACATTTTTCAGAGCGCCTCATTTCTCCTGATGGCTCTAATGGACGTAAACATGAGCCGCTGGCACATGAAGACGGAGGAGACGTCTGAGAGCCGGCACAGATGAAGTGTCAGTCCTGCTCCGTCACACAAACACAACCCCCCCGCTCGCCGGCCGCTAATGACGGACAGCTGAAGGCACACTCCCGGGGCGCCAATCAAATTTGCAGGCCTGTAATTGGATTACGGCGGGCAGGGGGGAGGGCTTTTATCTCTGCCTCTCTCGGCCTTGTTTGTGCTCGGTGAATGATGGACAAAAGAGCGGCCTGTCAACGTCAACTGCAGGCTGACGGAGGACGTGTGTGTGTGTCTGTGTGTGTTTATGTGTGTGATGATTGTTTAAAGGGCTGAAGCCTCATGATGGCTCCTGAGCACAAAAACAAGATTTTTTTGTGTGTTGGAGATTTGTCATGAGTTGTACAGTTGTGTGTGTGTGTGTGTGTGTGTGTGTGCGTTGAGTGGAACCAGGCAATGAGCTAAGCATCACTTAGCTCATTGCCTGGTTCCCGTTGCCTTTTCAGCAGAGCTCAACACCCGGCCGACACAAAGGCAGCTGTCCTGCAGCCAAGTTTGCCGACGCTGGAGATGACAAATCCCAGACACAAAGGAGCGAGCGGCATCCGCGGAGGAACCCGGAGAGGCAGAAAGACCCTTCAGCACAGAGGAAGCTGCAACCGGGCTTTCTGGGAAACTTTTCCTCTTCAGAGCGCCTCTGACTCCGAGGAGGAAAGCGTTTGGTCCGCGGGTGTCTGTGTCCTCTCTGATGTTCAGAGGGGTTTGGTGATGAGGGCAGAGAAACTGAGGAGTCCATCAACAGACTTCCAACCCCCCGGCCCACAAATGTGCCCCCTTCCAGTATGTGGAGGTGAAACTCTCTTTAAAGTGATGCGGTTCTCAGAAGATAAAAAACTACAAACTACAAACTCTAATCAGATCTGGATCCAGAGGGTTTAGCTTGGGGGGTTGTTGCTGCTAAAATTAGGAGCACAGTTATGACGGTTCAATTCAGGGGTGGACTCACCATAAGGCAAAGGTAGGCGGTCGCCTGGGCCCCCCAACCCTCTGGAGCCCCGAGCTGAACACTTAATACAAGTTTCTAAATTATATGTTTCACCTATTATTATTGAACTCTTTGATAAAAATAAAAAAAACACCCAAATCCCTGAAATGTCGTGAGACTGTCCCTGTGGGGTGTCCCCTCCCACCCCGGTTAGGGGGGGGAATGAAGTTCATCTCTACCCGGTGCGATCGGTCAGGGGAGGCAGGTGAAGCAGTGCCCCACCTGCCGTCACGAGATGTCCACTAACCTGATTCGTGAATACTGTTTATACATTTGATCCAAATCATTTCATTTTAAAAACTGCATCCTTCTGCTGGGGGGGGTCTGCCGTAGAGGAGACTTTAAATTATTTCAGTTTTGAAATGCTTATCAAAACATTTGGATTCTTTACATTGATTCTGTCTGCTAATGGACCAATGAAAGATGGAATATTTGACCTTTTAACCTCTGTGAGGATCTAATACAACTGTGCAGACGCCACATTCTATTATTTATCTGGGCCCCCAAAGTGTTACGCCCATTACTGGCTTCTTTGACATGAGGAGACTTCAACCTTAAAAAAATCCCTGAGATCCAGTAAAAACGTAATGAACCGTCTCCATGGAAACCGTCTGCAGCATCACTTTGTACTGAATCTTCTCACCAGGGTCTGTTTTGCCTCCAGGATGTTTCTTTCCAGATAAATTGGAGGATTTCAGAGGCGCCCTCGATGGGTCGAACCTGACAGCTGCTGCAGTGAGTCTGAAACCGCAGAGGGAGATGCTCGGTGCTGCACTTGCCTAGCTGATCCTGAAGTAGTTTGGGTTGTTTTATTTCTGCAATTTCTAGACAAGTTTTACTGTCCATTTTTTGCAATTTTAGGGTAAAAAAGCTGAAAAGATGTGGAGGATATCTGTTGGATGAACACTGATCGGTTTGAACTTTTTGGGTTTTTTTTTTTGCTTTTATTTAGAATTCTCTTGAAAATTCTCTTCCTTACAGTGTCTTCATCGGTCTGATGAAGGCTGATGAAGACTCAACTTCAAATGACATCACCTGGATCAGTGAGAACCTTCAGCCACACTTTTTAAAACGCTAATTGACTAAAGTTCTCGTCTTCCTGACAGGACGGCCAGACGCTGAAGCCTCGATGTCCTGCTGCCAGCACAGCCGACTCTGGAGACGCTCCGGGCGGGAATGTTCTGGAAAAGTGTGGTCCTATCAGCACTTTCACACCGCCTGCTGTCGCCTTCCTCAGCAGACACCTGCCAGCAGCTGGAGGAGAGCGTCATGGTGTGAAACAGACCTGCTAACTCGTGTGGCGGCTGATTAAAGGAGCTCTGATGCGGCACACAAAGAGGAACAGGAGGGTTTGAACTTGAAGGACAGAGAAAATAAGCGACTGAGAAAAGTCGGAATGAACCATCAGAAGAGCAGAGGCAGCGTGCGTTTGGCGGCGTGTGAATCAGAGACAGACGTCTGGACGCTGCTGAGAACATCCAGAAGCGTCCTCCACAGAGCGCCTGTCCTTCCAGCACGCCGGCTCTGAAACCAATCTCGAGACAAGTTAATTCTCCAGAGCTCAGCTTTATCTGCACCCACCCAAACCGCCGGACCCCTCCACCGTGCCCCCCGCCCCCCGGGCTCCACTGCTGCCTCCCGCTCACACGTTTTAGCTCCGCCCGGCCTTCTCTCCCGCGTCGTGATGGATCGCATACTTTGCAGACACTCACTCGTGCCGTCGTTTTTCCTCCAGCGGATTAAGAGTGTCTCCATTTTTCAAACTGTCTGCATCCACTTTTGTGGCAAACATCTATTTTTCTGTAATAGAGTTTAAGAGCTGCACTCCATCAGAGTTTGGCTGTGAAAAAGATGGTGGCTGGAACCATGTCAGAACATCTCCACTCTCTGAGGTCCAGCTTCATTATTGTTCACAGCTTCTTTTGTTTCTGGTCTATTAATAAAAACATCTAAATATTTGGCTATTCAGTGGTATTTTTTGTAAACATTTTTTAGTTTTAAATTCCAGCTGATGTTCCAAGAGAAAGATCAGACAGACACAGATGTTTGGTGCAGTGGGATTCACATGTTGTCCTCTTTCCCTACTCCCTCCAGGGAAGTGGGAGGGATTTCAGATTCCAGGCGGATCATCTGTGCTCCTGGTCTCGGTCGTAGACCTCGTCTCCGGCTGGTCTCGGCTGTGGACCACACCTCTGGCTCGTGTCGACGGTGGACCACACCTCCGGCTGGTCTCGGCCGTGGACCTCGCCTCTGGCTCATCTCTTTTTTCTTGAATCAGGTTTTTTTTAAGAGTTTTTTCTCCTAAGGGTCTAAGGTTAGGGATAACCAGTTTAGTGCAGCAATAAAGCATCGTTTATATTTTCTGACCGACTTTCTGCTGCTGTAAAATTACCAGCATGAAACCCAATGAACTGATTCTTCTGTGATATTTGGCTAAATAAATAAAATTGAACTTGAATCCAGACAAACTTAGATCTCTCCAATAATTCAGGAGACTGAGAAGAAATCCTGTTTTCTGGAGTTTCTCCACCTTCTCCACCTTTGGTTGAGCAGTCATAAGTTCAGAGACGTCATTGTTCTTTCAAAAATTTGACTTTGTTCCTGGCTAAAGTTAGACACTTAAATGGGTTTTTATCTGACATTTGACCATTCGGACCCTCGTGGAGGCTTGTAGAGAATGGAATGTACCATTGCTGTAGGAGTGTATCGTGACGTATTCATAAAGATAATGAAAGTTACAGGTATTGATGGCATATGGGTAATGCATTGATCCTCGATAACTGCTGTGTCTGCATGATTTCCAGATATACTCATGACTGGTTTAGAGGATTTAGATCTGGTTGTTTCCCTCTTAAACTTTGATATTTTTCTTACACAGATCAAAAGATTCTTCTTCTTCTTTTTATTTATTTTTTAGTTTTTTTATTGAACTTGGCAAATTTGTTCTGAAACGTCCGACTTTTCTCCCAAAAGTGTGACTTATACTCCAGACTTATCTACGGTTTTCTTCTTCCTGATGAGACATTTTTTGCATTTTTGGTTTTACTCTGGAAAATATAGTAATTAAGTTTTTTTTTGGAGTCAAGTATTTGACTTGTATCTGAGTACCAGCGGTACTTCTGGCATGGAGGAGTGGCTGTATTCTAAAGAGCAATTATTATTAGAAGTACTGAGTACTGGTGAGTACCGACCCACTTTAAGAATGACGTTCGTCCGGATGATTGTTTGAATCTTACAAAAATCTCAGACTTTTGTGACTAGTGTTCACTGCTCTTCATCTCTAACATCTCCTTCAAAGAAGGAATTCAGAAAACTGTCAAAACTGTCGCCACAGAGTTCAGGAATTATATTTATAATAAATGTGACTCTATTCATGGACTAGATTCCTCTCAGAACCCCTTTGCTCATCCTGCAGGACTCTGCA
>NC_050527.1:28512177-28519514 GCF_002922805.2 Oryzias melastigma
ACAAAAATCTTTTGTGACTAGTGTTCACTGCTCTTCATCTCTAACATCTCCTTCAAAGAAGGAATTCAGAAAACTGTAAAAACTGTCGCCACAGAGTTTAGGAATTATTTATAATAAATGTGACTCTATTCATGGACTAGATTCCTCTCAGAACCCCTTTGCTCATCCTGCAGGCCTCCATTGAGGGACGTCCTGGTTTGTAATGTGTCTCGCTGCGTGTCATCCGGAGACGGGTCACTTGAACCTTCGACCCGCTCTTCGGCAGCGAGACGGCGCTCCGTCTCTGCAGGGATGCAGAGTTCGGTCTGCACAGCATCCCAGAGCTGGATGCCTGAGGATTAGTGAGTGCTGAGTGGTCCATCTGTTTTATTTCTCTAATGCGCTAAGTACTCGGGGGCGGCCCCCGGAGCGTGTTTGGAGGAAAAATGTGAGCCCAGCGCTCTCCGTGAAATCCAGAAGTGAGCAAATGTTTGTGAGGCTGTTTGTCAGAAAGCAGTTTTTCCAGCGGAGGGTTGAGTGATTGAGCGGCCGGGAGCCGGGCTGCTAATAAATACTCCGGCTTAAGGGTGTGCAAACAAAGCTGCAGTACCAGACTGTGAAACGCTCCTCTGTGGAGGCGGCGGGACGGGAAGGAGGAGACGGAGAACTCCACGGAGCGACTGCGTCTCTGCAGCTATAAATACTTTCCAATTATTTTCATATTTAACGTTTCAGATTTGTGTTTATTTGTAATGTTTTCTCCCTCTGATCCTCTTTTGATCTACTTTCAAAACGTCTCCAGTCGGGTTTGAATTATGAGGATGCATCCAAAATCTAAGCACCTGTCATTTTCCAGGACATAGTTTCTGCAGAGCAGCAGTTCATTAAAAACTCACCTTTGACTTTTGGCGGGACTGTTGGTGCAGAGCGACCCGCCCCTCTTCTTATTGCTGAGAGCTCTCTGTTTACACCAGATCAGTTGTGTTTGTCCAATCAGGAGCCTCAATGGCCGGTTGGTTGAACTCATGTCGGACAGGCCTGGTTTTGGGCACCTCCAGCTCACAGCCTCAACCTGACATTAGAGGTGCAACAAAAACAGCAGCGACATCGTTTCTATCCAGTCGTGCGGTTCTGATCCAGATTCCAGACCAGGAAAACAAAGACGATCTGCCGGAGGATGATCAGAATGGGGCGGAGCTTATGGCCCCTCCTAGTGTATTCTCTACGTCACTAAAATGATCTTTTGCAAACAGAATTTTTTTTTTGCTCCTGAATTATAACGATTTTAAACAGAAATATTCAGAAACAGTTTTAATGGAATTCTTACGTTTCTTTATGTCAGTCTTCCTTCTTTAGAGAAATGCTAAAAGAATGTTAAAAACAGAATGATCAGAATTGGTCTTTAAACTGTAAAAATGTGATAAAAATTATAAATTCAGTTTGTTAACAACTTTCATTGTATTTTGTCCAATAAATTCAAAAATTGCATTAAAAGTGGAGCTGAACATTAATGCGATTAATAAAACAGAGTTGATGTGTTCATAGTTATTAGCACAAATTATTCACGCCTCACATAGAAACAGTCCTTCACTTTTCCTCAGCAGTTCCACGGCGTGCGTGAGAACATTTTTCTGCATTATCCCACTTATAACACGGTCAATCACAGAAGAAGTAAATATTCAGTTTTTAGTTCTTTAATCTTCCTATTTTATTGGTTTAGGTCCCTTTTTCACAAAAGTGGACTGATCTGTGGTCCGTTGTCATGGTAACAGGACAACGCGTCGCTGAGCCTCGACTGCAGCTGCAAAAGGAAGCGACCTAAATGCTGATCGTCACGATAGTTAAATGAAGCATCAGTTCAGAGAGAAAGTTCACCTCGAACTGCTCGTTTTATCCACACGATGAGGTGAATGTTTTCTAAAGCAGAACGCACAGCGATACTCTTGAGATTTGTGACCAGAACTTTCTCTGTTCTTATCCTTTTTTAAGTGTGTAGCTTCATTTCTAACGACTGTCTGTCAGCATCTTGGAGTAATACTGCAGACATAAAGTCTTCAGAGTTCTGTTTATCTTACTGTTGAGGTCTCACAAACAATTTACTCATCTGGGTTAACACTTGACAAATTTAAACATTTAAGACAATAAAAATAAAGGAAACATTTTCTCTCTGGCCTGTTTTTGTTCAAAAGCCACATAATGTCAAATAAAATTTGCCTGGTAAAACATTGTGATTAATAGCGATTAATCACAACACAAAAGTCTGATTAACCTGATATGTTTTTAATCGATTGACAGCACGAATCAAAAATAAGTGTTATAAATCTACAGTTTTGTGTGTGATTTGATATAGTGATAAATCGCAGATAATAGGTGGTCGGCACTTCTTATCTAATCATATCTAATCAGTGATTATCTAATCATATCTAATCACTTATTAATCCCAATTAATCACGATTAATAACAAAAAAGTTTTTAAATCGACCCTAAATTGAAGCAAAAGCTGCCAGATAACTAAATAAACAGATGAACTTGTTGCACATTAAGAGAGAGAAACTTAAATAAACTTGGATGAATCTTAAGGTCACATGACGGATTTGATTCCACTTTTTCTGCAACAGACAGAAAAAACGTTTCGGCAAATCTTCCAGGAACCAGTGAGTGAACCGAACGCGCTCGCCGCTCATTTGTTGGAACATGTTGAAGAGGCTGCGGCGAACCAAATACCTGCTGGTGATCAAAAGGCCGCACCTTGATGCGAGGGCACGGCTGTTTTAATCCGAAACAAAAGACCAGCTCAAACGTTCGCTTAAAATTCATCCAACAAACGATGGAATCAGTTCAAACCCAGAGACGAAAACACGTTTGACACCCGGATCAAAGGGAGGCGGGACTTCCTGGGCAGCCAAACCCTGCTGGTGGCTTAGTAAACTGCAGCTGAGCTCAGTTTTTACAAAAAACTTCAGCTAACACGTCAAAAAGTTGAAAGTTCATTTTGAAATATTGAACTAAGAAATTGTAAAACTTTAGATACTTTATTTTTCTGTTTCCTTATAGTTATTCTATGAAAGTCGACATTAAAAAACTGTTTGTTTTAACCCCTTAACGCCTGAATTTATTCCCAGCTATGAAACTAAGTTTATTATGTTTTTGCTTTTAAGAAAATATAGCTAATTTTATAGCTAATTTGGTTTGTCACATATCTGAGACAACAGGCAGTAAGGGGTTAAATCAGAAACAAAACAAACGTAACATTCCTGTATTTGTAATAAAAAACAGCAGAAGATTTGGAGTAAACCGTCGAGACGACCTGTTAAAATACTCGTTTCACGCGACACACTCTCCCGTCATTCACTCATAGTTTACAGCAGGACTCGGAGCTGCTGTCCTCCTCCGTCCTGCAGCTCCCGCCTCCTCAGCTCCACCCATCTCCTCCCCTGAGGCCTCGATACTAAACATCTCCAACCTTCAGAGCATAAAGGTGCAGAGCGGCCCCCCATTCTCACCCAAATCCCGGCAAAGCTCCCTGCTCCTGCACAGGTGCAGTCTGGGAAGATGACAGCCTCCCTTCAGCGGGGCTTAGCTGCTCTTGTGTGGCTCGTAGGCCTCAGTCAGCGGCTCGCCTCGGGCTGCAGCTCCGCCCCGACAACGCCGCCGCTGTTGTGAGGCGAGGTCTCCTAAATCTGCTCAGATGAATGCCAGGAACGGGACATAAAGCAATTTGTGCTGCGGCTGCAGCAGAGCGGCCTGCTCTCTTTGAAGAGAGGGGATTGTGGGTAGCCTGCGGCCGTCTCTGAGAGACTTGTGCTAAAGTCGGTCTGTTAACACCCGCTGATGGTGTGAACACGGCAGATCAAAGCAGACGCCGCGGCGTAAGTCGCAGCTTGTCGGTGACCTCAGCGAGCGCTGAAGGTGGACGTTCTGTTCGCCTGTCAGACACGAAGATGATAATTAGACCCGGCTGAGCCGTTCCTGTTGGGATGAGCCTTGAAAGTGTTTGGATTTACTGGGTTTAAGGCCGTGCTGAGATTTCCTCACAGAAAGTCCCGTTCTGTTCAGGTAATGTAAAGGTGGACTCAATGAAGATTTAAAAAGTAAGATCTGATAGTCAATGCTGATCTAAAGAAGTTACTTCATATTAAACATGTTATCCATAAAGAGAGATGTGAATAAAAACTGCAGTTTTGCGTCTCATTACAGCGACAGACATCCTGATGAGGAGAGACCAAACTATGTGATGAAACGACTCGTTCACACTCAGCTTTTTGGTCTGGACTGTTTTTTCTTTATTTTTTGATTGTTGGTTTTTGGCAGGACTGAACAGAGACCGCTTATTTGAATGCAGGATTCAGACCTGGATGCACCCAATGTTGCAGTTCCACACATGACCACTAGAGGCTGGCTTCAAGGAGAAATTTCCCTTTGATGTTACAGTCAAGAAATCAGGTGAGAAGCTCGACGGAGGGAAGAACCACAAACAAACTCCTGACAGAGAAGAACACAAAAGAGGACAAGCTGGAGGCCCAGTGAGAGCTCCTTAATTGCTGCTTGGCGAATTAGCAAAGTGCAGGCAGCTGTGACTGCTCCACAGAATCCACAGGTGAATGGGCGGAGCCTCAGCCAGCCTGCAAGAAATCTCCAAGTAGACAAATGTTAGAACTAAAGAAAATCCTTTTTTTATTAAAAAACATTCTCAGTAGTGTTTTAATTACTGTTTAATTAGTGTTTTAATTACGATTATGTTTTTTTTATCCAAAATCCCACAACCTAAATGTCTGATTATTTCTCCACAGAAGTCCATGGGATTCTGGCTTCTTGGAGCCACTTCCTGTTTGGATCACTGGGAGGGAGGGGGCACTCAATCCAGTTCTCATATACCGTCAGAGGTCTAGAGTCCACCCATCCGTGGAGTCTCGGTTCCTTTCCAGGTAAACTGTTGTTTCGGTCAGTTTGATCCAGCAGGTCTTTAAGAACGATTGGAGGCGCCTTCCAGAAACCCCCCAGAGCAATTCCCTACAGAACCAAACCAACACTTTGGGTTTCTCCACCCTTTGGAACTGAATCTGCAGGATTATCCAAGTGTTGACCTGCCTCTGCAGAAGCTAACAATCAGATAAATGAGACACAAACCCGTCCTGATGGGTTTTTCTGGTTATTATGCAACTTCACCGGATTCTGTTCCATTCAGAGATCTGTCTCCATCCATGTGATCTCCTGAAAACGTCCTGAGTAACTGCACAGGACCGTCCTCCAGCCGCTCGTTTTAAACACTTGTGTTTGATTCTGTGTGGGGTCACAGAGGCCAGGAGCTTATGTCTGTCATTATGAATCTGAAGGGCTCCGACTTACGTCTAATAATGGTAATTATCCAAATTACTCTCAGTAAAGAGGACGATGACAGACGGCGGGATTCAAAGTGTTTGGAGACGCAGCTTTTGAGTTTTGTCTGAATGACTGCCGGCCTTTTTATTTAATGATTTCATTAAAAATGGGAACAGAAAGAATAAATAACTAAACTGCAAAGCTGCTTCAGTCCAACCGTCTGACCGAATCGAAGCCGCTACAGTCTGGGTGGTCCAAGCGGAACAGGAAGTCAACAGTGGCGTGCTTGTTAAAGTTGACACAACCAAAACAAAGGTGCGTAATGAACGACACACAACTTCCCATGGCACGAACCAGAGAACGTGTGAGAGGCCTCGCTCCACATTTTATTACGGCGATGGCCCGGCCTGTTCGACGCCGGCTGTTTTCTTCAGGAAAAGAGAGTTCTGAGAGCGGCCCGGAGCGTCGAGTCCATGCCGGTTCCCACTCGGAATCTTTTGTCTTGAACCTGACAGATCCCCATCCATCTACGCTGTAAAGTCAACACGGTTTTAAATCCACAGCACTGAGCCTCAAGCAGGAAGAGCGGCATCCTGTTAGAGCCAGAGGTGACGGCTGACTGCTCAAAGGGTCTGTCGGACCGGCGGGTCGACGGGGACCCGGAACCACTTTTAATACATAGGTCAGTGCGGCTCAAAACGAGGAGGAAGTGGTTACAGGACGTTGTCAGAATCAACTGAGTTACAATCTTTACATCACTGGAGATCGTGTGGATGGAAGATGAGACTCTTAAGTGAAAGTGAGGCTGAAGAATCTGTAATATGAACCTGCATGAGGAACAGAGACGGAGTATTCAGACCGGACACGTTCGGTCCACTTAAAGCAGGAGTGTCAAACTCAACCACACACGGGCCAAAATCCAGAATCCACCTGAGGTCACGGGCTGAACGGGATAAACATTTACTGAACACAAAAACTACAGTTTTAAAACTTTAAATCTGTAACTTTTTAACATAATTATTGTCAAGAACAGGCAGACAGCTGGATCCAAGTGCAGCAGGTTTATTCGCCACAGACAGGACAACAGGAGTGAAGATCAGCTAAAAGTCCACAAAACTAAATCAGGGTCAGGCAGGGAGGGGTCAAGCACCAGCATGAGGGCATCAGAGGAAAACAGAGTAGTCAGGATCCAGGCGAGGGTCAGGCACGGGGAGGAGTATGTCACAGGCTGAGGCAGAACGGCTGGGGTCGAGGCCGGGGTCGAGGCCGGGGTCGAGGCCGGGGTCGAGGCCGGGGTCGAGGCTGGCTTAGACAGGAACAGGACTGGAGGAGGTAACGCTCAGGACTGGAGGAGGTAACGCTCAGAATTGCAGGAGTAAACCAAAACAAGACTTCGCACCTGAGCACAGCCTGAAGCCTCCTTATAAATGTTTGTGGTGATTGTTGAATGAGGGACAGCTGGTGAGGTTTGGGAACAGCAGGCAGAGGCTTATGGGAAATGGAGTGAAGATGAGGCTCAGGAGAGTTTCAGAATTCAGGCGATGGCTCCCTCTGGTGGTCTGAGGGAAAACAGACTGATTCATGACAATTATGAACTAGATATACAGCATTACCTGTGATATTGTTAGTGTGAATGCTGTAACCTGAATTTGGCTGCTGAAAATGCTGAAGCTGATAATGAGTCAAAATTTGAGCTAAATGCCAAATTAGCCTAAAAAAAACAAACAAAAAAAACAAATTAGCCAAAACAGCTAGCATGGAGCTGAAATATTAGCTAAACTCCAAATCGGCCTAAAGAATCTTAGTGAATGCAAAAATAGTCCAAAAAGCTAGCAGAATTACATTTTTTTAAAACTTTAAAACAAACTTTTAAACATAATTATGAATAATAAAAAGGCATGAATATTATTCCAGAATACATTAACTTAAACCTTAAATAACTTCCAATATTTTACTCTCTATAAAATTATATTTTGTCAAAATTATACAAGTTAGAAATGAGGACAAGATAACATCGGGTCATTAATAACAATAAAATA